>NC_090903.1:15116028-15152559 GCF_040956055.1 Brachionichthys hirsutus | reverse complement strand
ATTGTAGCCGTGGTCATTAATAGGAAAGTGGAAAATGAGTGTAAGTAGTCAGTCGAGGCGTAATCCGAGCTGGGGGAGAGGAGTTATCTTCCTCCGACCCCCCCCCCCCCACCCCGACCCCCCCCCCTTCCTCCTCCTCTCCTGACGAGCGGAGATGATGGTGTTAGCTCGGCCTGAGAGTTATTGAATGTGGCCTGGATTTAACTATAACTCAATAACTAAAAATAAGGAAGTCATTAAGAGCCGTTTGTTAATGGGGGGGGGGAGGGGGGGGGCGTCGCAGGAGGAAAACAAGCGCTGCTCCTTATAGCAGCGGCTTCACGGGGACGTCTCGCTTCCCTCTGGGGGAAACGCACCAAAGCAGCTAATTCAGTGATCGGCCTTCCTGCGTCCCGCTTCCTGCTTCTGGCCCACAAAGGAAGAGGAAAAGGAGAACCACAGCTTGGGTTTCATCCTGGGGGTGGAAATATTACGCCGTCGTTCCTCAGGGAGAGACGACTTGATATTCGCGCGACGTTCTGTAAAATGTAGAAAGAAACGAATCCAGGGCTTCATCATTTCAGAAGGTTAGCACGCAGCTAGCGGGAGGAGTGGCGCGCTAGCATCAGCGTGAACGCTGAAGATGTTAAAGGTAGCACGTGTTCCTGTCGGCGCTCGCTCCGGGCCGCGCTAGCATCAGCGTGAACGCTGAAGATGTTAAAGGTAGCACGTGTTCCTGTCGGCGCTCGCTCCGGGCGCGCTAGCATCAGAATGAACGCTGAAGATGTTAAAGGTAGCACGTGTTCCTGTCGGCGCTCGCTCCGGGCGCGCTAGCATCAGAGTGAACGCTGAAGATGTTAAAGGTAGCACGTGTTCCTGTCGGCGCTCGCTCCGGGCGCGCTAGCATCAGAATGAACGCTGAAGATGTTAAAGGTAGCACGTGTTCCTGTCGGCGCTCGCTCCGGCGCGCTAGCATCACTTACCTGCTCCAGCCGAGCGCCTCCATCTCGCCGACGAGCTGTGAATAATACTGTGGATGCGGGACGGAGCAGAACTCGGGCAGCCGCTTCAGAACCACTTCCTGCGAGGACAGAGATGGGCCGTCACTGTTTCGTGTTCGGTGGCGAGCGCAGAGGGCCCGGGGGGGGGGGGGGGGGGGTGTTCACAAAGCGACCACGCCAACCGACCACGCGTCCGCCGCCTCCTTACCAGGACCGTCTTCAGCTCCAGGATGAACCCGGCGAGATCAGCCGACTGCTGCAGCCTCTGAGGAGTCAAACCAGAGCCAATCAAAGCCAACGCGGCGCTGGTGATCAATGGGGGCTGCCACCATCTTTAATAATTAATGATCGCTTAAAGGCTGAGAAAATAATGAACTCTGCAGCCCGGGGTGGAATATCAATCTCATCCAAATAACCGCGGAACAAACGGGGACATTCTGCAGTTCGAGGTTAATTACACAGTGAAATGTAGAGAGACATGCACGCAACACGCACGCGCGCACACACACACACACAGGGCTGTCAGGAATCACGCAACAACAACAAAAACACCACGATGCAGTTTTCCTGCTCAACACTACAAAGGCTTTGGCGCTGCGCGGAGGGCTCACCTGCTTCACGACGTGCGCGTGCCCGCGCAACAGGTGCTTCAGCTGCCAGCAGCAGTGCAGCCTGCAAAGAGCGAGTCCGTGCACGGTTACAAAAACCCAATGAGACAATGAGTGCTGTTCTGGTGCACGCAGAAGGCGTGCGGGTTAGCGCGTAGATGAGAGGCACGCCAACACACACACGAGGTAAGCGTCTTGTGACGTTCAGGTGGTTTTTACCTGGCGCCGGCGAGCTGGCCGTCCGGCGGGAGCTGTATTCTCAACCGGAAGTCTCGTTCCTGTCAGAATCAGCGTGACATGGTCGTAACTGTCACGAGGGCTAACTGTAGCTAGCTAGGTTCGCGGCGCAGTTGCTGATATGTTCTGCTAACGCTAGCATAGCACTACGTTAGCTGCGTCGAAGCGACGAGTGTCCCAAACATTATAAAAACTTTATCCTACATTGTACGAGTATTAAACGTGAGCCGAATTCACCGCAGGTTCGTGGACATTTGTGTAAAGTCTAAATATATATTCTGTTACGCATTTGAGTTTCTCTACAGTAAGGTGTTTATTAATTCGTTATGTTTTGAATGTGGTTCGTCATGCCGGAGACTGGCGCGTTCTCTTACCCGGACCGTGATAATCCGTCATAGACAGTTTTCTCTTTGTTGAGAGGTAAAAGCAGCGGGTTGTCTTTCACCAAAGAACTCTCCATTGATCTTTAAGTTGTCTAAATTAAATGGAAACGGGGCACAGTGCTGCGTTAGCTGAGATCCCGCTGCTCGTCGCGCCACAGAAACAAAACAAATGACGTCAGGCAGTTGCCTTCACAGACTTGAAAGGATGTCGGAATTCTGAAATACAGAAATTGGAACGACTTAATGCATCACAACATAGTGTTGTGCTGTAATTAAATGTGTATTTGTTACTTGAAAATACTACTTTGTCGTTTATGTCTATTTAATCATCAACTGCGCCTCAATGCACCGTCTGGTTTGGAAGCTAAGAGAAATTCCTATTACTGACGTGGGTCCGTGAACACCACATGACTCCCTTTAGAGGAGCTGGCCAAGCTCCTCTCTCCTCTCTTTATCGAGGCGGATACTTTTTTTTGTTCATTTATATATGCCACTATTAGTTATTAGCTGCAGGAGCTAGCTGCAGGAGCTAGCTCACTATGAACTACAACAACAGAGTTAGATGGGACACGGACCTTTTTTGACTCGTGCCACAGATTTCAAACACTCGAGTTGAGATCACTTCACCTGTAGGGGACACCTTTCGACCTTTGGAATGGTTGAAAACTTCACGGCGAAGAGTTCCGAGTCATGTTACTTACTCCTGTTCCTGCAGGATGAACAATAATACGTGTGATCATTGTTGTGAACAACGAAACCGACGATGTCGCCTCAGTCTTTTGGACGCCACCTTCAAACCGCCAGACTTGCTTTTTGACGCGTGACTGCGGCTCTGCTCTTCAGTAGATTTAAGACTCCCCCTTGGGCACAAAGGCACGATGCTATAAATTGATTTGCAGCAGGGGAAACAATCCAACGGACACCTTATGATTCTGTCTGGCGCTTGTTGATGGCGCCCGGCCTTAAGCGGCGTGCCGGTAATTGCCTAAACGCGTGGCGAGGAGACCTCTGGAGGGGCGGAGCGTTCCCATTCTAATCCATTACAACAAAAGCAGACTGCAACAATGCACGCCTGTCCATTCGGCTTTTGAGCCCACGTTCCTGGAGAATGGGGAACGCGTGACTGTGCATCGGGCCGGCGAGCGGAGGGTGTCGACGTGCGTGTCGACGTGCGTGTCGACGTGCGTGTCGACGTGCGTGTCGACGTGCGTGTCGACGTGCGTGCGCCCGCAGGTGCTTTTTGATGCTTTTGTCATCCGCCTGCTTCAAAGCGGTAAACAGGCAGAGAAACGGAGCCAGGCAGGCTGGGGAAGCTCCCCGCTCCCCGTCCGAGGGTTCTGCTGCGACGCTCGCCGGGCTCGGCAGAACTCCGGCTCTGGTGTCTGGGGGGGGGGGGGGTGCGGGGGGGTGCTGAATGCTTTGTTTTGTTCTCTTTGGGAACAATTTAAGCCCGTTTGTGTGTGTGTGTGTGTGTGTCTTTGTGATTGCGATGCGTCGCAGCGTGAGAAGGAAGGATGCGGCGGCAGCTCTCTTCCCTCCCTCTCTCTCTCTCTCTCTCTCTCTGTCTTTTCCTCCTTGGCTCGCCCCTTCATTCTTGTCATGGAGCGTAAACGTGCAGGCGTGCAGCACGGCCGGCTTTCTTGGCGTTCCTGTTGCAAAAGGGGCATCAAAGTGCGGCGTGAGGACGGCAGAGGGGCGGAAGCGCCGGGCGGTGAGCTCTCTGTTGTCTCCTGTCTGTCTGCTGCCCCGTCCCCGTCCCCGTCCCCGTCTGGGACGGCTCTGATCTATGGCGCTTATCACTGGCCGTGGTCACTTCTCTGGAATGCAATTGGCTGGAACTTCACCGTGTGGGTCCTGCACCCTGCGTCTCTCTCTCTCGCTCGCTCGCTCGCTCCCTCCCTCTCCTCCCTCTCTCTCTTTGAAGGAAGACATGAGCGGGGGGGTGGCTTGTCCGATGAGCATTTTATTTGGTTCTTTTTTCCTCGCCGTGTTTTGCGTGGCTCTGATTGATAATGAGACGCGTCGTTCCCGGACCGCTGATTGATTGAACGGCTCGACGCGTTTATTCTTGATTCATTTTAGGGGCTTTAATTTGAGCCGTTTACTGTGTGACTGCAGTGGGGGGGGGGGGATTTATATTCTATGGAATAATTCAGATTTTATTTTCTTAATACACAAAACATGAACACAATAAAGCAAGATTCTTTCTTTCTCAGGAGGAAGTACTCCTTTTGTTATTTAGCCTTTATTCTACAAACTGCATCTTGTGTGTGTGTGTGTGTGTGTCAGGTAATAAACCCATGCCCCCCCCCCCCCACACACACACACTCCTCCTTTATGTTGCAGGAGAACATCGTGTTTCTCACACGTTGCTTGAAGCCACCAACTTTCACTTTGTGTGCGTGTGTGCGTGCGTGTGTGCGTGCGTGTGTGTGTGCGTGCGCGCGTGTGTGTGTGCGTGTGTGTGTGCGGTTCTGGCCTCTTGAATGGAGACGTTTGCTTCCTCCTCTTCGGTATTTTGGATCTTTCTGGAAGCAGACGTTTGACGTCACTAAATGTCGCGGCCCCCCGTTGGCTGGGGGCCCCCGTGAGCCGCCGTGTTATTTCCGGCCCCGCCCGTCAAGCTGAGCCTCGTTTCCGCGCGTTAGGGGTTAGCTTGCCGACCTGGCAGCCAGGTGAGCCGCGCCAGAGGGGATGAATGGAAGGTAGCATCGGAGCCTGTGACCTCTGACCCCACTGCGCCTTCAGCGTTTCACGAGGAGCGCCGCGCCCCCCCCCCCCCACGCCATACCTGGACGCCCTCATCTTTTGATGCCGTCCAGATCCGAGGCGGGGCTTGAAGCCGGCGTCGGGACGAGGAAGCGCTGGAAGTCCACTCGAGCGGATTACCGTGTGGGGTGTGCTTGTTGTGCATCCCGCCCCCCCCCCCCAGCGGAGACGCTGCTGGGATGCTGATGTGTCCGGTGACTGCTGAAAAAAGATTACACCCCCCCCCCAAAAAAAAGGACAGGATTACATGAAATTACAAACGTTAAATGGCACATATCTAAGATAAAGTAAATAAAATCTCCTACAATTCCATATAACAATCCTAAATCCCCCCCCCTTCTTTTTTTTTGCCTTGTCAAATCTTAAATCTTGCAAATTAAATATGTTAGTCCCGATGCTGTATTACTGGACATGTTCCTCCATAATGCATGCATTGCACCAAGCACCCCCCCCCCCCTGTAATTGTGTGACTGAATCCAATATGGGATTGAAATATAATGTGAATAACTGTTGGGGGGGCGCATCTCCTGCTGTGCTTCTCCATCTGGCCTGCGTGGATTCCCCCCCCAAATGAGCTTCACTTTAGAGGATCAATGCTTTTCATATCGAAGCCAGTCAGGCTAATACGTTCTGCATTGATCCCCCCCCCAAACCTTTATTGCCGCTCCTTCCAGGAAGCTTGCATTAAAAAGACCTGCCGAATAAAGAGTTTACAAAGTGACTGGAAATAAAACAAATAAGTCTATAAACTCAGGAGGGAAGACAGGGGCGGCGGGGGGGACCAGGGGACCCGCAGGGCCAGCAGGCATCCTGAAGGTCATGATCAGTAAAAGTATCTGATAAATAAAACTGCGTCGCTGCACCGACGGCTTTACCCCCCCCGGGGACGGGCCGTGCGCGGCTCGTGTCGGAGCGGCGTGGATCGCTGCGGGGTGATGCGTGGGCAGCCTGCGTGCGGGTCCGAGTCCGAGCGCGCTCAACGTCATTAATCATCTCTGAGGTTTTACGCATCAGCACCGGTTATTGGATTCAACGTATTGCAAGAGAGGAAAAACACACACGCACACGCACACGCCGTGACGTGCGCGTGCGTGTGCGCGTGCGTGTGCCAGGCCCGCATTGAACCCATTTGCATCAGTGAAGCCACCAGTTGAGGGCATTAATGATCTGGACCCACTGGGGGCCGCGGGGCCACGCCGCGGGCGCGCGGCTCGATCCCCAATCAATAGCTTTTTATTAAAATTGTTTGCGAGGCAACACAAATCCATAATGTTCTCCCTCAGAGGGGCGGAGCCTCCGTGGAACATGTCAGCTATATTTATATTTATATAATATATTTATTCATAAATAACTTTCCTGATATGCGTGAGGAGAAAACAGGAGCGTTATCGGAATCTCCGTTTCAGCATCGATTTTCATGAGATGATTTGTCTTTGATCTTTCATCAGGTTGAATTACGAATCGTGATATTAAAGCAAAATTAATAACACAAGTAATTATAATACTAATGATCCGCAGGAGCCTATTGATTGGGGGGGGGGGGGGGGGGGGGGGTTGGAGCTTCGCCTGACGGCAGGAGGCGTGTGCGTGTGCGTGTGCGTGCAGCAGAACACCGGCTCCAGTTCACAATCCGTGTTCAGCATCACGCTCGCCCGCAATCTGATCTGCGGGACGCTGCGGGCGCTGCGGGGCGCTGCGGGGGGCTGCGGGAGGCTGCGGGACCTGATTGCGTTTCAAGCTTTGATTTATTCGGCGGTTTATGCGCTTCATCCATCACTGAACTTATCGGCTCCTCTCAGCCCTTTATTGAAGCTCAGCTGCTGCCTTAGAGCTAAGAGGTGCAGTTGGGGGCCCCCACCAAAAGAGGGCAGCACGCCCCCCCCCCCCCGCCAAAGTGCCACTTCCTTTAGCCCTTCTGCCCCCTCTTCGACACGCGGGAGAAGTTGACCCCGTTTGGAGCACAGCTGGCAGGGTCAGCTGCATTTCACCTTCTGGCCACTGGAGGGCGATGCGTCCTGCTCGGCTGCCGGGGGGCGCGCGGGGCCTGGAGGAGAAGCCGGAAGTCTCCAGCGGTGACGTTTCTTATTATTATTAAAAGCAGCTGCTTCCATCCAGCGGTTCTGTCCGTTAATGGGCGCGAGGCCTAATTAAATGATTTCTAATTGGTTTTCGCGTGTTTACACAACGGCGTCGCCGTAGCGATGCCTGTCCAACAATCCAATTACACAGGAAGCGCTGGACTCGGGGAGCCGGTCTGAACGGGCCGATCCGGTTCGTAGTTTCATGAAGGAAAGGATTCCGGTTCTCTGTCCACAAACGGGCTCTTTTTAAATGTTCCCGGGTCCAGATGATATGCTGAAATGGACCGGTTCCGGTCTGACCCCCCCCCACCCACCCACCCACACACACACACACACACACACACCCCGCTGTGCGGCGGCGTCAGGTGCGTTTACGAAAAACGTCTGTAAAACAAACTCTTTCTTACTGTACAAACAAGCTCATTAGAACCCCCCCCCCCCCCCCCTTCGTCTTCGTCCTCTTCGTGGGACGCTCCATCTGGGCTAATGCCGTAGCGATATTCAGCGCCAGCTTCTGCTGAAGTCGTCATTTTGCTTCAACACAAACTCTGTGTGTTTATTACCATCGCCTCGGTTCCCTCTCGCCGGCTTTCCGTAGAAACATTTAGCTAATTGATTATCGCCTCATCAGCAAACCGTTATTTTGTAAATGAATATTCAGGAGCGATTTCTCCTCTTCGCCTTTGGGTGAACGCTATTTGTGGAGACAATATGCAAACGGCGAAGACAGCAGCCTGCTTTCCCGCCTCGCCGCGGCGGAGAATGAATTCGCCCCCCCCCCCCCGTGCATCCGTACATCCGTACGCTACTGCCTCCCCTCCCGCCCTCGGTATTCCAGGGAAGGTAAAGAGAAGCTGAGTTTGCCGGATGAGAGAGGGGGAGGAGCCGAGTCGCTCCGGTCTGTTTCAACTTTGCGTCGGTGCGCCCTTGTTGTCGTCGCGGTCGACATCTTTTGCGAGGGAGCCTTGACGAGGGGAGAGGAAATGGAAGGCGGCGAGGTAGCCGGAGAAACGGGAAGGATGGAGTGACAGGTGGAGGCACGGATTGGGGGGGTGGGATCTGTGACATCCCCTGTCATCATACATGTAGACGCTTTCTGAAGTTTGGTGAAGCACCTCACGGCGCCCGGCTAGGCGGCGGCGGCGGCGGCTAATCATTCCTGGCAGAACATACTCTGCTTTAATTTTAGCCGTAATGACGATGAGAGGAGAGAAATGATAGTTTAGAGAGCGGCGGAAGAAAGGGGGATGAAAGGAGGGAGCTGTGGAGGTGATTAGTTGTTCTGGTGGAGGAGGCTGGAACACTAATCCGCGCTCCGGTTGGAGACGTTTTCACGCAGCGGGCCCCGCCCCCTCTCGCTCCTAAGCCCCGTGTCGAGCTCTTCTCGTTTCCTCTGCTCCTGGCGAGCGCCGCTATTTATAAGAAGAAACCGTTTCTCTTTCTCTCCCGCTCTCCCTCCTTTAATTCTTTCCTGGCGTGTTTTTGATTTTTTTCTTCCCTGCTTTAGAGAAGGTGCCCAGATGAGTGGCGCCGGCCAGGCTGGTCTCCTCGCCGCTCTTCCTTCTCTTCATTTTAACATATCGAGTTTGCGCTGAACAACAGGCGCCGGTGGCCGCGTTAGCGCATTGCTGACGTTCGGCGTGTTCCCGCCGCGGCGCCGCTATGGATTGCCCCCCCCCCCGTCCCCGCCCAGGCGATAAGGCGTAGATTTTACAGTGACATCATTCATCCGGTGCATTATTTGATTGTTTCGGCTGCGTTCTAATTTGATGGATCTCGCCGTTGTCTCTTAAAGTCATCAGCTTCAGCCGTTTAAGCCGTTCTGCACGCCGCCGCCGCCGCTAAACCGGGATCAAACGCACAAATTGTGTAACGTTAATCAGGACAAAATGGAGAAGACTGTCCGTCTCCGTGTGCATGAAGAAACTGCACTTTTCACATTTCCATCCATGCCAAACGCTCGGGGGCCCGTCGGCGCTCCGGGCCGGATAGCATCCAGGCTGCCATTGATTTGCTCGTCCTTTGGCCCGCCTTTGCTTGTTTGGGAAATGAATCACGGCTCCTTCTCTTCCCGTTTGTCTTGGCATCATCTGTTTAATCCATAACCTCCTCGTTTTCCATAAATAACGGGGCAGAACTCGGCTTGGACCGTCTCGTAATGCCGAGCGCTTTTGTTCTCAAAAGGATGAAGGCGGCGCTTGAGGTGTTTCACACACACACGGACGCACACACACACACACACACACACACGAATATGCACACATCCTTAAACGGGCTTTTAAAGGTACGACAAAGCCAAAAACTTCCGCTTCCATATCTGCGAGGCTGCAGTTTAAAGTTCACGTTGCGTACGATAGGCGAGGAGTGCGCGCGCGGGATTCGCGGCGCTAACCGGCGGTTTCATCGTGCGTCTTCCTGTATGGAAAACCTTTCTGCGTCTTTCCCCCTGCAAGAACAGGCAAAACGCGTTGCCCTGACCTTTGCGTGGCCCGGACAGCATGGGGTCAAATTCCAATGTTCATTACCCCGCCGTTTTATTTCGCTATAAAATATGCGAGACTGCAAAACGAGCGTTCTGGGAATGCCTGTATGGATTCTTGCTTTATGATCCTCGGGGAAAGAAAACGAGCTAATTAAAGGAATGTAAACAGCCACCTGATAAGACGGGGGCTTGAAACAGGAAGTTTAAGACGACGATTGAAGCGGTCGTGTGTTTTCTGAGTAGTGGGGGGGGGGGGGGGGGCGATGAGCGATGCAACATATGGAGTTCATTTGATGGTGGAGGTTGTCATTAAACGTGCCTGAATGTAAAAGCAGATTCACACGCGGTCGTTTTCTTAAATCTCATTACCTGCAGGCTTCGAGGCCGTTTCAGCGCAGAGACTTAAATGTTTCTCTCTGTAATCGCTTTTTAATTTGGAGCTAGCTGCTATATATAAACTTAAATTGTTCCTCATAGCCTAGTTTTCCGGCGAGGGGGGGGGGGGGGTTGTATCCATCTTCTGGAGGCTGGTTTGCGTGGCGATGCTCGTGGAGGCGGCGGCGCCAGGTGCGGGCCGCGCATGAGAACGCTGTGCAGGCGCCGTAATTGTACCACTTAGCCAGAGAAAGCTGCGTGAGTTAGCCAAATAACCTTCGCTAGCTGGAGAACCTGTGGCCAACAGCTGCCGTGACGGCGTGCCAGGACTCGGAACCACGTGATCCACGGCCCGGTTCCTGCTGCCGGGCCTTATTGGATCTCACCGGAGGCTGAACGGTCGACCCGATGGATCGCAGCAGGATACTCGCCGATCTAAAGGGCGGGAGGCCGACGTCAGACGAGCTAACGGATTAGCCGGTCGCTTCTATTTAGCAGCGAAGCTAAAAGGAAGTAGGGGACATTTGTTGATGCAAAGATGGACACGAACTCCACATGAAGGGACAAGTTTGAAGTTCTCCCTGTCCCGAGTCGTCCGGTAAAGTCCAACAGGGACGAGAACACACCTTCGGATTGGTCGGGATGTCGGTCTTGCTGTCCGCTAACGGACGTGTCTCTGGATTGATGTCCTCCTCCTGTCCTCCTCGGGACGGAAGGTGCAAACTGTCCCTTTCCTGGACTGACAGTAAATCTCTCTTAATCCTCTCACCTTTGCATCGCTGGCAGCGGCGCCGAGTGAAGAATGTGCTCAGCCTGTCTGGAAAGAGGAGACGCCCGGTTTGTATTCCTCTTTTGTTTCGGAGTGACCTCCCGGCCCTTCCCGCCGCCGCCCGGCGGCGTCCTTCATCACCGTCCGAACTCCATCACCGACGGCCGACAGCTGGACGAGCCACCGGGCGATAAACGCAGCGAAACTTTTAGAGGCGTGTGTCAAAGGAGGTGAAGGGAGATGGACGTGCGTGATGAAGAGGAGGAGGGGGAGAGGGGGGGGGGGGGGGTCGGTCTCCATCTCTTAATGGCGGTGAGTGTGGAGGAGAGGAGGTGGAGGGAGAGAGGGGAGCGTTTAGTTCTGATAGATATTGATAGAGATTGTAATGAATGTGGGGAGGGCATGGCCCCCTGAAGCGTTGCCGTGGTAATGCAGGGTGACAGTGTATTTGTACTAATAACCCTTAAAAGTGGTGATAAAATACTCCACTCCCCACCGGAGCCCCTGATGGATGAGCTGGGAGTGATTAAACCACATTAGGCTGCACCCTGCATCTTTATGTGTGTGTGTGAGAGTGTGTTTGAAAGTCCCCCCCCCCTCCATCCACCCCGCCCTCTGGGATCAGGCTATTCCAGGTAGAAGGGCAGCTGTGTGTGTGTGTGTGTCGCTAGGCATATGTTGCTTCGGGAACGCCGGCGGAATGACACCTACTGTACATCAAATTGATCCGCGACGGCGAGAACGCTCCGGCGCCTCACTTCAGGGTATTCCCAAAGGTTGGGAGTGCCGGCGTCGTTGTCAACCAGCGTGTTGCCGTGTGTTGCCGCGCGTTGCCGTTGACGAGGGAAGCGCGCGCCGCCATACGAGACGTTTCCGCTCAACATTGAGCCACTGGGAGAAAGCCTGAGGCGAGACCAGTGTACGCGGAACGCTGGGAATGATGCGGGTCCTGCATCCTGTTTTCACTCGGCACCCACGCGTGCGCACGTGCACGTGCATCCCAATCCATCCACGACCCCGCGGTTGGAGCGCGTAGCCTGAAGAAGCAGGCGAGCAGAAAATGAACCCGCTTCCACCCAGAGAACGGATCCACGCCTGTCTTGGGCGCGTTGATTCTGGCGCCCGGGCGGGGCCGAGCTGCTTTTTAATGACCCTCCTGGGAGCCCTACCTGATGGGCCGGCGTAGCCAACGTGTCCAGGTGCAGCAACATAAGCATTTCATTAAAAATTGAAGCCAGCGTTTTGTAGAAAAAAAGCCCTCAGTCTGGGCTGAAAGGAGGAGGAAGAGGAGGAGGAAGAGGAGCAAAGAGGAGACGCTCTGGCAGCAGGCCAAAACGAGACGTATGTGAGCGTCTCCTTCTTCTTGTCAGTCTCGTTCGCCCCCCTCCCCTCGCCCCCCTTCTCTTTCTCTCTCTCTCTAATCACACCCTGACTTTACGTGACCTTTCTGCGGCTAATTAGTTGCCTCGCGGAAAAGGGTTGTGTAGTTTATCTCGGCAAAGGCGATGATGATGATGATGATGATGATGGTGATGCCACGACTTGTAAATGTGCCAGTGATTAATTCGGGGAGGCCTTTTTTCTGTTTCTCCCTTTTTAAAAACACACAAACCGTAAAACGGCGTGACCTCAGGGACGCCGGCGGGCGAAAGGTAAAACCTAAATAAACACCTTTATCTTTGTATGATTATTTTTTTTGCTCCATTTGAGAGAAACGTTCCGTTTTACTTTATCCATTTGCTTTAAATCTCTTTCCAGACAATCCCACCCGATAATTTGGGATGAGTTCAGGAGCCATAAACACACGCGTTGTTAAAGCGAGTGTGTGACGGCGGCGTCTAAACGTAGAAATAATTAAACGAATGCCATTTATTAGTCCCGGGGGGGGGGGGGGGGGGGGGCTGTAGTTAGTTAGTAATGAGTGGGTGGGATGCGATTGGAAAAATATTCTTTATTAGTTTTCATGCCAAATGCGTTTTTGTATTCACGCACACACAAAAGAAAACTCTTTATATGTGTGTGTGTGTGTGTGTGTGTGCGCGCGTCAACAGCTGGAGAGGATTCAAGTCCCTGCTGATGGCTGTTCTTGGCGTGTTGACGCGTGCCTTCAGGTGCATAGTGTTCTCCATTTCACGCATAAAAGAGTTACACACGTGCACACACACACACACACAGGGACGAGGTAGCTGCATGCAAAACATCCGCCCACGTATGCAGACACACCAGGGAAAGGAGAGGGAGAAGTATTGTGTGTGTGTGTGTGCGTGCGTGCGTCTCGGATGCTCAAAGCGAGCCTGCCGTGAGTGACGGTGGTCGGATGTGTCGGATGTCTCGTTATTACGGCGTGCAGCTTCTGAGATGAATAATTGATCGCGTGTTCGAGGAGCGGACGAGTGTTTGCCGCCGCTTCGATCGGCTCCCGTTGATCAGAAACGCAAAGATAACGTTAAAGAGCCTTTACTTATTTAGAGCGAGCGTCGGCAGCGAGCCTCACGAGGCCGGGGCGGCGCCGAGCGCCACAAAACGGCCTCGGATTCAGGATAGAATGCTTTTAAAGCGTTTCTGTTTCTGAAATGATTTAAAACGATCCAGAATCTCTTCTGGATCATCAGCAAACGTTCCCGGAGACATTCCCAACATTTCCTGTACATTTCATTAAGATCCATCTGTAACTCCCCCCCCCCCCCCCCCGGATCTACCTGCTTCTCCCCATTGAACATGCATCAGTTAAGTGTTGATGTGAGGAGAAAGGACAATCTATAGTTTGGAGGATTTATTTAATTTGCATTTCTAATTGCGTGCAATTTACAAACTCATTATTTTACAATTTAGTGCATTTAACAGCAGCTGCCGGGCGGATAGCGGCGCGGCTATAGGGGGCTAGCGGGGCCGGCGGGGCCCCAGATGGACCCCAGACACGATGCACAGCACTAGAAGAAGAACATTCATTTGTCTGAGTTGGAAAAAGTGGAACTGATCCTGCTTCCCGACTCGGATGATGTGTGAGATCTCGGCTCTGTCCGGATCGTAGTCCCCCCCCCCCCGGCCCCCCTCCGTGCGGTTGGTAAACGCCACCCAGGAAGGAACGGATGCTTTCCCTGGAAGCTCAGACCGGCGTTCCGATGCTTTGAAGGCGCCGTTGGGGTGCAGCCTTTGGTGCTTTTATTGCGTTTGTCCACAAGAGCCATGAAAAAGGGCGGCTCGCTGCTTTTCAGGCCTTTCTTTGGAGGGGGGGGCTTGATCTGCAGAAAAGACGGCCTTGTTCAGCTCTAATAAAGCCCCCGGATTTTCCACGTGTGACGGTGTACTTAAAGCTGGATCCCGTCCCAGCGTTCCCAGCGTTCCCAGCGTTCCCAGCGTTCCCAGCGTTCCTCTCTGCTCCTAAATGATTGTTTACTTCATGCTTTAGTTTTTTCTGGAGGCTGTACGTATAAAACTTTAATTAGGAACGTTGACAGGTCTGCTGCATGATCCATAACCTCGCATCCATCACAGAAAAAGTGAAGAGCCACTTCCTTGCCCCCCCCCCCGGCCCCCGCCTGACTCGAGCAGCAGGTGTCGTATTACTCTGTACAGAAAAGCAATTAGGCGGCGTGTTGGATGAACGAGGAGAGCATTAATATTCGCGAGTGCATTTGTCACTGCTGCTTGATGCAAGTCCTTCTCGTTTCTTTCTGCAACATTAAGACTGCGGCGCTCGTAAATTCACTGCTTAAAAACCATCTGCTGCACTGTCAGCCCACGGCGAGGAGGGAGGGGCTAGGAGGGAGGGGCGAGGAGCTAGGAGGGATGGGCGAGGGGCGAGGGGCTAGGAGGGAGGAGACGGAAGGGAAGCCATTTATTCCCTTCCGTCTGCCTCACCGGGGAAAGAGCGTGAAAGACGGATAGATAAGGAGAAAATGCGTTTATTCCCCGCCTTTCTCTCCTGTCGTTCCACAGGGGGCGACGGTGCTTTAGGATTTATGGCGATGCGCCGGCGAGCGCCGGCGCTCTTAAATCTGGCTCTTCTTCTGTGGTGCGGCCGTCTGCTTACGGCACGTTGTTTCTCTTTGGGCGCAACAAGGAGATAAATTCTTCTGCGTGGGGAGAAAATAACGATGAACGGGTGCATTTAGAATAGTAACTCAGAGCGGCGAGCGGCTGGAGGTCACGCTGGAGGTCGCCCGCCGTGACCTCCAGCGTGACCTCCAGCGTGACCTCCACCACCCGCCTTTAAAGGACGAGGTGTCGGATATTGTCAGCAAATTTTCAGGATCAGGAGTCTTCCTCTCTGGGAGTCTTCCTCTCCCCCCCCCCCCGGTGCATCATGGCATAAACCTATTATCAGATGCATCATGGGAAGTATTTTTAGAGGCGGGGGAGGGACGGATCTCTGCTTCTGGCTGGCGGGGGCTCGGCATTGTGCCTCCGTGTTGCTGCCCCCTCTGGGGACGACTGTGGAAGTGTCATGGTACCTCTGATTACGGTGGTGCCAGTCTGTGGGGGGGGGGTAACAATGCCCCCCCCCATCCCCGTTTAAAAATAAAAAACAGAAGAAAAAAGCCTGGAAGATTACTGTCACTGTGACGGTGCCCCGCGGGCAGTGTGGGGGCGGGACGGATGGGGGTCGGTTGGTTTGACAGGGAGGTGGGGGGGGGGGGGGGGGGGCAACACTCCCCCTCCCTCTCACCCACCCTCCTCCTCCTCCTCATCCCCTTGCCTTCCCGGTTGATTAGCTCACCCTGCGGTGAACGCTAAGCGCCCTAATCTGCAACTACAAGGGGGGGCGCAGAGCAACACACACCCATCAAGGGTGTTTGTGGGGGGGGGGGGGTTGACTTGGCCACTAAAATCGAGGGGACGCTCTCAAAAGCCAATCAATGACTTTTGAGCCGGCTAGTGGCATCGCCACGGTGATGCGTTGTCCCCTGAGACCCCCTCCGGTGTGTAGATGGTGTCACATGGAGCCGTAACACACACACACACACACACACACAGAAGGAAGTCGGCGTTTTACACGCCGACTTCCACCTTAAATCATTCTCCCCAAGCAGCCATTTTTTTTTTTTCCTCGTCCAAAACGTTCCGTTTCATGACCCGGCTCCTCAAACCGCTCCTCAAACCGCTCCTCGCCGCTCCTCGCCGCTCCTCGCCGCTCCTCGCCGCTCCTCGCCGCTCCACATTCCTTTTTTATTGTTATTTTTTAAACGCTCTACACGCCACCGCCGCCAGGTCTGTCAGCCGCCGCAGATTTAGCAGCCTTGTCACCAGCGCCGCCGTCCTAATCTCCATCACAGCCTCAACTCGGGCCTGGAGGAACGATCAGTCGGAGCAGGAGAGGGACGGGAGACGGGAGCGTTCTGTGCCAGAACCCCCCCCCCAAATAAGCAAATGTGTATTGTGGCAAAGGCCCAGTACGGAGGAGGAGGCGGTGGGAGGGAGAGGCGAGGCAGATTTGGCGTTCTGGTGTTCTGAATTAGCGACGGTCCCGCTCAGCCCGCCTCCCGCACCGTCTCTCCGTTATTTCCTTTGTCTTATTACCTTTGATGGACTTTTTTATTTCCTCCCAACTACCGGTCATGAAACCGGCTCTACTTTGCCGGCCGGTGATTTTCAGGATCAGATCGGAAGCGTTTGTGTGTTTCATGGTGATGTCATCACCTCCGCAGCTTCATCACGCCGCCTTATTTCCTTTACTCGAACCCCAAACTTCTGAAAACAAACCTGGAAAACCGTTTCGTTTTCGTGCTACAGGTGAACCGGAACCGGAACCGGCCTCCGGACTCGCCTTACAGAGTCCGTCAGGAACGCCAGCGCATGCCACGAACTGGGAATGCCGTTGCTTTGTCCGTGACGCTGACCTTTGACCTGTCTGTCCCTTCATCATTCCAGAAGCAGGATTTGTCGCTCGAACGTAAACGTGTGCGTTCAGCGGTCACCGTCTCAAGTGAGCGATTTCTGAAGTTGTGCAAACAAACAGGAAGTCCCCCCCCCCCGATAACGAAGCTAATCAGGACGCGTCCCGTCGCTGTAATGAACCCCGACCACGGCTCCCTGCGTTCTCACCCACCTGTGGAGGAATCCAAGCTTCCCATTGGTTGGAATGTGATAGCCGTTTAGCGTAGCCACGTTGCGGAAAGGCGCAATTAAAGGGAGCAGCATGTTGGTGTGAATACTAAAATACCAACAGGAACAGGAAGCAGCGGGATCTGGGATCTGCTGGAATGTGGGAACGACCGCTGGACTCCATGCGAGGCACGTTGCGTGTTATGTGGGCTGCCCCCCCCCGGTACAAAACCACTAATCTACACCTTGATGATTGGGGACCCTTGGATTACGTCACTAGCTTCCGCGCTAACGTCTTGTAGCTTCCTGACCCAGAGGCCACGTGTTCAGAGGAGCGATCGGGTCCACGTGAAGTCGTTAATAACTGGCAGCGGCCCACAGAGGGCGCCGCCGTCTGCTGCTGCGTCCAACGGTTAAACGCCTTGCTCAAGGGCATCTCGGCAGCGAGAGAGAGGGAAGACTCTCTGACTTCACCCCTCCGTCCAGACAGAATTCTCCTCGAACCTCTCGGCCTCCAAGAAGCCAAGGATGCTTGGGAATATTTAAAGGATGAATAAATAACCGGAATGATTTTTGACTTTGTGGGAGTCGGACCGTTTCAGCCACCGCTGGAGGAATGTTCTAAATCTGCTTTCCAGAACTTCAACCGAGTTGTTTTGAAATAATCCGGTTATTCCGACGGCATCCGTAAATAATATTACAAAAGTGACACACAATGTTTCTGAAATGTTTAGTTCCAAAATCTTTTTATTTGCACCACGGAAATGGGAACGTCATTTCAGGACGGAGTCGCTTCAAACAAACTCGATCCGGAATCATTCTGGGATCAAACTGTCCGGGAACACTCGATCCATCCGTGGAATGAAGGAACAAAGTCAAGAAGTTAATCTGCGTTCAAATGCTGGTGAACACTGACGTACACTGAACGCGCACGCACACACACACGCACACACACACCTCTGGTGAATGGCATTTGGCCACAGGCAGAGTTTTCACAGTAAACTAACCTTGATCAATAACCTGCTACGGACCTCAGCGGAGCCCGCTGTTCTCCCGACTGCTGGATTTCAATATCACGCCTGTTTGAGCACGCTAGCCACAGGCCAGCTGAGCGTGCGCACGCGTGCGTGCACGTGAGTGTGTGTGCACGAACGACCGCCGCCGCTGCCGTGAATCTCTGAGAGGCTCTGAGGAGCAGTGTGAACGCGTTGTTGGGTGTGTGTGTGTGTGTGTGTGTGTGTGCGTGTGTGTGTGTGTGTGTCGGGGGCCTGGGGGTCCGCTGTGAACGGTGCTAACCGGCCCTCTGAACTCTTCCCTGTGAAGAGAAAGAGAAAGCCACCGGGCATGTGCAAAGGACAGCGTGCCATTTACCTGGGCTACGGATGGTTTTTAAAACTTGCACGAGGGACTAGCACACACACGCACACACACACACACGCACACACACTGCAGATGCTCCTGCCTTTCGCCTCAAACTCTAAAGCACACCTTTGCTCCCTCGCCTCAAACACAAACACACTTCAAAAGTGTTTTTTCCATTTTCTATTTGTATTTTTGGAAGCGATCGTCAGAACGGGCTTTTAAAGAGACTAACTGCTCCCGTCTTTTGCCCTTCTCTCGCTTCCTGCCTGCAAAAAAGCCCCATCGCGCCAAAATAAAAAAAAAATCAAACGCTCGTTTACAACCAGCGAACAACCGGCGAGATAACCTCTGGACTCTCTGAGGCGTTCCTCTTCACAACGCCGGCGTGGAAGAACCCTGGTCCAGGACACGGGCCTTTAGAAGAGTAAACACAACAACAACAACAACGTGACCCTGATCCAGAACACAACAACAACAACAACAACGTGACCCTGATCCAGAACACAACAACAACAACGTGACCCTGATCCAGAACACAACAACGACAACGTGACCCTGATCCAGAACACGGACTGTTAGAAAAGTAAACACAACAACAACACTTGTGTGTTGTATATTTTCAGCGTAGCTAACATGACTAGCGTCCTATCTGAGCTGGTGTGTGTGCTTCCATTTGTACCTGTGTGTGTGTGTGTGTGTGTGTGTGACTCGTCGGGTGAATACAGCTGACCCAGATGTGTTAAGTGGGTCATGGGAACACACACCGGGGGTTATGGGTAGGCAGAGCGACTGCAGACAGGGGGCCGCGCCCTGATTATCCTCAGATTAGATTTGGGAATTCGTGGCTCCACCTCCGGACCTTTGCCTCCCCGGCGCTCCCTCCTCCATCCTCATCGGAAGTAAAGGCGCCGTTTCAGGAGGGGTTGAGATGTTTTCCCGGTTATGTTCCACCTCCGACGCTCCGACCCGTTAAAGCCGACTAACATGAGGGACGTAGATCAGGTCTCATCAAAGCGAAGACTCCAGGCCTTCCTCTTTTCTGTCTGTTTGGTGACTGTTCCTCTTCTTGCCTCTTCCCAGCGCTCCTTGGATCCTGGGTGGGACAGCCGGGAGGAGGCTCGCGGGCTGGAGGAGTGCCAATCCCTCTCATGCAGGTAGGGATCCGAGCCCAGTCTGCCTCCATGTCTGTCCGTCCCCCCCCCCCCCCCGAGCCGGCGGCCGCCATGCTAAAGTCGTTTAGCGCTGCCCGAGCATCCTGGAAGGATTCCGCGTCTCGGATAAATGGCAGGAATTCAGGTCAAGTGTTAGCGGTGTTGAAAAGAACTTCCTGCTGGCGCCGCCTTCCACCAACACAAGACATCGATATTTGGCAGAGCTGGAATGAGACTCTAGAGTCCGTCTAGAAAGCTCCACCTTCATGCACGTTAGCTGTGTGTGTGTGTGTGTGTTCATTCTGAGATGTCCTCCCGCCGGAGAACGGAAGGAAATCTATTCCCGCAGAACTCCCGGCTCTGCTCAGCGGGAGTGTTTCCCGAGTCTTTGTGGATGCGCGTCGGTTTTCACGACCGGATTCGCTCAACAGGAAAACCTGCTTGACCTCTGACCCGATGTTTTGATTTAATTCTGTCGTCTCTGGACTGTCCCTCACGAGCGCTGGCTAGAAGTGTCCTCCTCGTGTAACGTCTCTGAGACAGATGGAGGCAATCAGGTGTTTTCATTCCACCGGTGTCCCGCCTGTGGAGCTCGGGCCAAACCGCCCCCCCGGCGACCCGGCGACTCCTCTGATGTTTATACGTCCACGCCTGAGCCAAACGCATCGTCTCAACACGCCGGTCAACAAGCTGCGAACTCAAGTGGGCCCGTGCCAGAGACGTGGCGTCCCTGCCAACCGCTACAAGCCTGTGGCCAGACGGCGAGTGCGTGGGGGTCGGGAGCAGCCGGGCGGCATCCAGTGAGGGGAACCCGGGTTTAGGGCTGGCCAAACAACGCCCCCGGGTGGGGGGGGGGGCCTCAGCACGCCTGAGGCGCCGAGACAGAAGGCTAAATCCATCCTCTGAGGGTTCGTGTGCTGTTTACTGGCCACTGGGGGGCGGCAAGTGGCTGGATGCAGATCCTCACAAACCGTTTGTGGGGGGGGGCATCCTAAAATGTTGGACTTTTGATGGCGAGTCAGGGATTTATTTGGTGCTGTGGCTTAGGGACAGGAGGCGGAGCTAGAAGTGGTGGAGATGAAGATGCTGAGGTGGTTTGGACACTGAGGATGGAGCTGACGGGGAACAGGACTAGAGGACGACCCAGGAGAAGAGACATGGACGTAGTGAGGGAGGACATGAGAGGGGCTGGTGTCGGGGAGGACGATGCAAAGGACAGGGTGAAGTGGAGACGCCTCGGGGGATTAGCAGTGGCGAGGATTTATCTCTTTTTTTTGGTTTGCAGCATTTGTTTATTCATCTTTTTTAACATGTCCTTTCCCCCCGGCGCTACCTGCCCCGGCGCTACCTGCCCCGGCGCTACCTGCCACCAGTTGTCCTGTCCTGGAATGACTTCCGACTGGAAGCATACGGACGAGGAACCTCAACGGTAACCGGAAACGTCTTGAGGAAGCGTCCCATTAAAATGGACGCTAATTGCTTTGTCCTCCCATTTGTCCTGCTCTGTCCCGGCTGCGTCCGCCGCTCGTATATCTCACTGGAACGAGGAAAGTCGGGGCTCGGCACCTGCACGCACTCATTAAACATATCAATTCTCCCCACGTGGAAATATGTGTACTCGCCGCCATTGATTTATAACGCCCTCCAATCGGCGCCGTTGAGCTTGGCTTCATTGGCGGGTTTTTTTTCTTCCCGGTGGGCCAGGAAGGACGGCGCCGTTCATCAGCCTGCCGCTGGAAAGTCAATATTTTAAAACCCTTGTCTTCCCCGAGTCAAGTTTCCCTCTCCTCACTTGGTAGTTGGCCGTCCGGGCGGGGCAGCGGCGGCGTTCCTCGGCGCTCTCAAATGACTTGGCAGAGAACCCCGGTGAAAAATGTGCCCGTTACACAAATCCAGGGCCGAGTACGGATCTGTATAAGATACCGGGCTGTGTGGAAATAATTCCCCAAATCACGAAAAAATCCTCACGGATCCACCTCAAACGGAAAGAGGCCGGGTCGCTCTGGGCCGCTCTGGATCCCTTTGGGTCGCTCTGGATCCCTTTGGGTCGCTCTGGATCCCTTTGGGTTGCTCTGGATCGCTCTGGATCCCTTTGGGTCGCTCTGGATTGCTCTTGGTCGCTCTGGATCCCTTTGGGTCGCTCTGGATCGCTCTGGATACCTTTGGGTCGCTCTGGATCGCTCTGGATCCCTTTGGGTCGCTCTGGATCGCTCTTGGTTGCTCTGGATCCCTTTGGGTCGCTCTGGATCCCTTTGGGTTGCTCTCGGTCACTCTGGATCCCTTTGGGTCGCTCTCAGTCCCCCTAACCGCGAGCGCCGACGGATGGATTTGTGTCACGCCTTTTAAGGGGCGTGTTAGTCATCGCCATCCGACCCGGTGCGGCGGTAACAACGCCGTTTGACGCGCCACGCTCCGGGCAGAGGGTCAGTGGTTGCATTCCCCTACATCAGCGGTGCTGATGGACTTTTAAAACGCCGCGTCTGCAGACGCTGCGAGACGGAATCCAAAACGGCGTGAGCCTCATTCCCCTCCACGGCTGATGGAATTCCCGATTAGCCGACTGCGGAATGTTTCCCAGCTGGGAGCCGGGGTTTCAGTGTGCTGCGTTAAAACCTAATGAATGTCAGAATTAACTGGATCGACTTTACGTTTGGAATGGGACCGGCTGTTAGGACATCGGCTACCTTTTTTAACCCTTTATTCTCCCGCTCTCTCTGTTTCTTTTCTTTCCTTTATTTGGTCTGCATTATTTCTTCCGTCTGTTTCTTGTTCAATATCCATCCCTTTTTTTTTTTAGTTTTGGCAGAGGCCTGCAGCATTCCAGACATTTTTTTTTTTGCTAATAAATCATTGGGAAGTTAATGAAAATGGCATTCAGGCATATCCACGATGATTGTGTTCTTTGTCATGCTAATAAAGTGAGAGATGCTCGTCCAATGGGAGGACGCCTGCACAACTTCTGAGTGTACGTGTGCCTGTTGCACCTCCTGCTTCCTCCCGCGCCCTCCTCTTGTTTCCTCTCGCCCTCTCCTCCTCGCAGATGAATGTTTTAGCATATTTATCTCCAAAGGTTATCAACATGAATCCGATGGGTTCCCGAAGCAGCCGTTCGTGTCACTCTAAATTGCTCAGAGGGAAATAAAAGGAGACGGTTGCCTTGACTTGCTGTTGACCTCCACGCTTTCTTTTTTCTTACACCCCCCCCCCCCCCCCCCTCATGTCTCCATTTACCACCTTTCTGTCTGCAGAACCTAATTTACCTCCAAACTCAGAAATGAATCAGAAGTGTTCAGTCTGTCTGGAGTCTGATGGGCAGGAGGCGAGCTGGGTCTGGGGTGGGGGGGGGGGGGGGGTCACGGATAAAGACTGGAAGAAGTTCACCTCCCGATTATATCTGTTGTTTTCATCCCAACTTCAGGATCCGAGTCCTGCGTCCGTCCTATAAAAATGCTGCTTTTAAGAATTAATGCGAGGTTGTAAATGTTCAGAATGAAATTGTTAAATCTATTCAGCATTTTGTAAAAGCAAGGCCGACGGAAACAAATGACAATAAATAGCAATGACAATATAAACATGAATCAAGCTGCCCAAGAAGAAATGTGGACTTAATTCTGAGGCTGGAGAGCATGAAACGGCATTTAACACTTTAAATCAGCACAAAAAGGGAATTTGTTCCATTATTTTGTTGGTAAAATAAAAGGAAGTGGTTTTATTTGAGATTCTCCAGGAATCGCCGCTGAGTATTCCTGAAAGCCGTTTATTCTGCGTCTGCGTTTCATTTTCCTTCCTTCATTATTCCTCTAATACTCGGATTAAAATGCGCTGAAGAGCATCAATAATGTGATTTTCGTGAACACGGGATATTTCTGTCCCCTTTAAATTATATCGTATCTTTGTCACAGTAATTAAATTAAATTATTCCCGTCGGTGTGATTTATTCTTGACCAGAAAAAAAAAGGAATACTTATGAAAAAGAGACGGATCCGAATCGCTCAGAAAATAATTCTTGATTTCCTTTTGAAATGAATATCTAGACGCTTGTCCCAGTATTCCTGTCCTAGACCTGCATCCCGGTTTTCTCTCCTCTTCCTCCTCCGCGGATGCTGAGATAGGAATGCCTGCAGCTCCAGGTACCTGGCTCAGATTTTAACTTTCTTTTTTTCATGAAAAGAGGGATGGAATATGTGCCGGGGATGGGATCCATCATCGAGCTGGAATCTCCGTCATGATCCTGCATCAGCCGATCCCTTTTTAAGCTCCGGTGTTTTACAGGGATTTGGTGCAACCCGGAGCCGAATACATTTGTCTCTTTGAAATGAACTGCGTGCCGTCTCCGTCTGTAACCACAAATGAAGGGGTGTGTGTGTGTGTGGGGGGGGGGGGGGGGGTGTTTAAACAGATTGTTAGATTTCCCTCCCACAGGAGACGCGCGGCTCCTCCACGGCAAAGAATAAAATATTTTCTTTCCTGATTTAGATTTTCATGGTTTTATTGTTCATTCATTAATATTTGTTCAGGAATGACGGGTCGTAAAATTCATTACTCTTATTTGAGGTGTGTGTGTGTGTGAGGAAACAACACTGAATTTTGGATTATGGGATACTTGAAATTATTTCTGCTAATTTCATACTCTGTAATGGGAAGTTTGTGGAATAAAATTAAGGCTTTAATTTGTTAGAAGTGTGTAATTGTTCGTGTAAATGCCCCACATCCCCCCCCCCCAAATCAGTGTGACGCCACACCTAGATTGGGCCACCTGACTTCTCGTTGCAACACATAAAATAAATGAATAATTAAATCCACGACTTGATTTCGTACTGTGTGTTTCAAAAATATTCCATCTCATATTTCGTATCTTCTTTTCCCCGTCTTTGATTGGTCGGATTCATGAAAGACAAAAGGAACTATTCACTTTCCTAATGTTCATTCTGTAATGAGAAAAGTTTAATAAATTAGAGCTTTTATTATCCGTGCACGTTGTGCTTTACCTGGAGTTAATATCTGAAGAGGAAAAACAACGTGTTCTATCATCTTAAAATCCTCACCGCCGAGATCTTCCTGTCCCGTCGGGTAATTCCGGACGTTATGAAGTCCCCTGGAGTCTACGGAGGAGGCGTGCCGATCACATCCGTCACTGTTGGTAGATTATTTCAACCAGTTTCCAGGACAGTTCCATCATTTCAATAACTTGCTGCAACGAGGCGTCATTTTATGGACTCTCCCGCAGCAGCCGGGTTTATTCCGGTTCGTTTTAATCCCGTAAAGAATTCATTCTTTTTATGTATTACCTTTAGGGGAAAAACCCCGTCCCCTACAAAACTTCTTTAACACCAGGCTGCACAGAGCAAGTAAAGAAGGCAGAAGAAAACGGAGCTCAGACAGGAGCCATGTGAGCGGAGCGGAGTGCTCCTGTCCTGGGGCAGGCTTCCCTGGAAGGACCTTGGACCACACTCCCAAAGTTCCCTGCCAAGAAACCCCCCCCGCACCACCACACCCCCCCCAGTCCATACACCGCCTTGACCACCCTGCTTCCCAGAAGGTGAGGTCAGGGTGCTGAGATGGAGGTTGGGGCTTCCCGGGAGCGCTGAGACTCGGGGCGGTTTTCCTCGACTTTCTGACCCTGTGCTGGTTGAAGGTTTGATCCGGGGTGATGGGAACGCTCCCAGGACGTTTCAAAAGGCCTCCTCCCTCTGTGAGACGCTTCCATAGTCAGATGCCGGCCAACATTTTGCTTCCTGCTGCAGAGAAAGAAGAGGGAAAAGGTCCTCGGAAGGTTCCGCCGGTCGACTACCAAAGAGGTAGACGTTGCCCGGAACAACTCGCGAGAGGTCGGATATTTTTGTCCTCTGCTCCGCCGGATGAGGGTGCAGCGTGGAGAGGTGAGCGCGAGCTGATCCCGCGCTGGGGAGCGCTGCCTTCACCTCGAGCGTCGGGCTCCATCCACCACGATGAAAGGCAGCCGGAGCCCGGCGAGCTGCACCGGAGAAAACGAACTAATCGATCGGCCCAAGGAAAACGTAGAAATAGAAACAATAGAAACAATAACCCCCCCCCCCCCGACTCCTTCCTTTGTTATTCTCTATGTAAACCAGAATAATATTCCAGAATTAATGTTTTCTAGAATCCAGTAAACCATCTTGGATTCCCTTTGAGCCGCTCTACATGAAGGATTTTTTTCCCGATAGATTTTGCCGGCCTGTTAACGATCATGTCTCTGTGGATCAGGACCGCAGGTCCGGAACGCGGCGCCGTCACCTCGTCTGCTGTCTGCACTTCGACTCGGTCCAGCGGCGCCGTCTATGGGAACATATGGCCGCATCAAATGATTCAAACACGCCGGGTGAATCCATATGCTGTGGAGTATTTGTGATGTGGAAGTAAATGAAAATGAGTGAAAACTGTGACCTCATAATCATCAAGAAAGAAAGGATGAGGATTTATCAGGCCTTCATCCGACGGGAGCCTCGTTAAGGGTTAAAATAGAGGAGCAGGTTTGGGAGAAAAACGCCATCTCTAGAGAAACGGTCTCCTGCCTCTCGGTCGGATGAGGACGCCATGACAACCGGGAATACATGCAGAGCGGCAAATTATTGGATGGATTGGTTTTATGAGTAAAGCGTAAATGGTAGCTTCTCTGTGGATTAGCCTGCTGCTGAGTGGAATGAGGCCGACGGCATGCAGCAGTTTAGCCGGAGACGCTAACGGTAATGGACAAGAAGCGGAGTTTACGGAACGCTGCGGGGAAATAAAGGTCGTAAAAGTTGAAGTGAAGAACGTGTTTAACCGGCAAACATGACGTAAACGGGGAGCATGCAAAAACATGCTAGCTGTGCCACCCTTTGATTAGCCCGCTACGCTAACGTCCTCGCAGCGAAAGAGACCGGACCAGAGTTCAACACTCACCCAGTGATGTCACACCTGTCTGGATAATTAACCGTTTCATCGTCGTATTCAATTCCAACATGTGCGTTTGGAATACGAGCCAATAAATAAGTCACGTCTCGGGTCGACTTTGACCTAATGCTAGCTAACATTAGCTAACGTATCGGCTCACAGGACACTGAGACGAGGCCATGTTGTCGTGATGTGGCAACCGCCGTTCGGCCGCTTCTGGGATGTTGCTGTCGTCCGGTTCGAGCGCTGAGCTCTGCTCCTGTAATCCAGCCATCGTTGGTTTCTCCCGCCGCTGCGACTCGAGTGTCCTCGCCGTTTTCAGGTTTTTAATTATCCGACGTAGCGAGCGCCGTGTCCAATGCACAGTAGCAGCCCCGGAATATTCATGTCCAAAGTTTGGAGGAAAGTGGAGAGGGGAGGGAAGTGAGACGTAATTGTAATTAGTGAAGAACCTGGTGCTGCCAATTCTCCAAGGAGCATCTGAGTCACCTGCTGTGTGTGTGTGCGTGTGTGTGTGTGTGTGCGTGCGCATCTGTCCTCCTGGCTTAGCATACCTGGACACACCAGGGAGTGTGAGGAGCTCTCTTGGCTTAACTAGGAGATGTACCTGTCTGTCTCGCCGCTCCGGGCTGAAGTGGCTAGTTAGCATATGTGCCGCCATGCGTGCATCTTTACCCTATGCAGGGTGTGTGTGTGTGCGTGCGCGCGCGTGCAGGCCTCATCTCGAGTCTCACCGGAGTCTTGTTGTCTAAGATTAATGAAGGTCACCGGAATCCTCCAAAGTATTCTGATAATTAAGGCTTTGTTTATCAAAAACAAGTTATATTAGGAGCAAAAAGATTCATGGTAATTATTCATAATCTTAACAATTCAAGTGTAGCCACCTCATTTGTGCCTTTAATTCTTCTTGTTAATGTTTTGCATAAATCTGCATAATTACTCGAGATGCCTGTTGTATTTTTGACAGCTACTCAGTTCGTGTGCACTAAAGGGTAGCCGCCGCGCCGCGCCGTGCCGCGCGCTGCATACTTATACAGCGGCCGTATGGCGGGAGCCGCCGCGCTTGTTTCAGCCATCAATCCGGCGGCGTGGGACAGTCACGCACGCCTACGATGGGCTGTTTTCGATCAAAAGGAGAAAATGAACGCTTCTGCTTCTCGTGTTCGGAGCGGGGAGCTTTTATGAGATGGGCGTCTCCCGGATGGCGGCGCTAAATGGCGGGCATTGTTGAATAAATCCGCCCTCTGAACGAGCGGCCCGCAGACGGGAGGTGCTGGTTCGCTGGGCCAGGCTGAGGCGCCCCCCCCCCCCCCCCCCCCCACCCGTATAATGGCTGCTTCACTCTGATGCAGTAATAACATGCAAATGACTAGCGAGCTGTAATGACCTCTAGTAACCCCCGGTGACATCGCCTCGAATAGATTGTTCTTATGTTTTAACCTGGTGAATTATTTGCAGCTTTTTTTGAGTTAAAATGGAGAGAGAGGCGGGCCTATTATCGCCGTGACGCCAGCGATTTAAATTTAGCCTCCGTTGCTACCATATTTAGCATGAGGTGGGCGTGGCCAGCAGCACCTGCCTGATTGGACTGATTTTAAAGAGGATACAGGTCATTTTTATTTTTATTTTCTTCTGCTGCTTCTCTGCACGCGTGTTCTGAAGCATCGCACGTGTGCGACGGCGTCACGCTTCCGGTCTACTGAGGTAAAGGCAGGGAGCGACTGGCGGGCGGCGTCGGCAGACAAAGAGGAGTACGAAAGCACAAAGGGAAGCCTCAACTTACTTTAATTATGTTTACCCAACAGCCTTTGCTTCCTCATTTAAACAGCATAAACATCTGGCCGTGGCGCGCCACTAGCATGACGGCAGTCGTCGAGCAAATCTTGTGGAAAATAATGAAATGAGATCCGTGGCGCTGCGACGGCGGAAGGGCAGAAGACATCCGCTCCGTGTTAATAAAACTGCCATGAATGAGTGAATGCAATTAGCAGATTGTCAGCGGTGGCGCTGAACTTTCGTAGCTCGCCCGTGTTTGCATCGTTCGATTAGAGCAGCAATTTGGACTTATTATTTGTGGCTTTTATTAATCGCGATTCGGCGGTGATTGGCCCGCGATTAAAGCAGTCAGATGTGATGCGGCTTGAGGGCGAGGGATGGATGGGAGGGCGGGCTGACGGGAGGCGGGATTCTAAACGGCTGTTCATCTCTGAGTGTGTGTGTGAGTGTGTGTGTGTGTGCGTGTGCGTGTGTGTGTGTGTGTAAGCGTTATCTGATTGAGGCAAAGGGACACTTTTGCCGTCGGCGGGACGCGGGGCATGTTTCAGGTGTGTTTCCTCCCAGCAGGGGTCCCCAACCACCGGGTCGCGGGCCGGTACCGGTCCGTGAGGCTTTTGTTACCGGGCCGCAGAGAAAGAGTAAATAATTGCTATAAGTTAAGTTGTATTGATTATTCGAGTCTGACGGGTGTTTTATTTAGATTTTCTCCGATGTCACGTGACGCGTTACCGAACACGAGACCGGTGTGTTTTGGGATGCTGGAATAATCCCCAATAATCCCCTTCAGACGCTCGCCACGTTTATCATCTTGGCCGTTTCGGGCTTTCCTCGCTTGGCGCTCCTTCACGGATCTGAAGCCCCGCCCCCCCTTGTTGCTCGGCGCCTTCCGCAGAGAGGGCGGTGTTTACTTTCCAGCCTCACGCGACGGGGAGGGATTACGTTTGTGGAAATGAGTTGTCATTTCTGGAGGTAATAATGGATTTAGGCCTGAGAGCTCGACAAACAGAAGACCGGGAGAAAGGAGACGAGGAAACGGGGAAGTTTGTGTGTGTGTGTGTGTGTGTGTGCTCAAGAAGGATGATATAGACACAAATTCACACACACACACACTGTTTGGCTGGACATCTGTACAAATGCGAGCGCACCGGCGGATTCTGGGTTCTGGGGTGTCTCGTTGGGGGGGCTGCGTATCCCACCGCAGGATTCCTCAAATCTTCAAAGCTCCAGTCCAGTTGGCCGTAATGGTTTCCATCCCTGCTGCCAGATTGGCTTCGCCCTGTCATCTCCGCTGTATGTCCCGGCAGGCGTGTTTTATCTTTCGCCTGGGCTGCCCTCACGATTGCCTGCGTGGAATTTTAAGCTGATTTGAACTGTCTCTTTCTGTCTTCGGCTGGAGGTTTAGAAGTTCCAGTTCCACTCTCTCCTGCCAGCGGAAGCCGGCCGTCCCGGTTCGGCTGACCCCCCCCTGACCTTTGGACTCCGTGGGAGGGACGGCTTCCTGTTCCGCGGATGTTTTTTGCAGGACGCTCTGCGTTTCGTTCCTGTTTACCTTTGTGCCGATTTGCATTTTGTTTGGGGGATAGATTTCCTGCTAGTGTCTACGTGTGCGTTGCTGTGTGTGTGTGCGTGTGTGTGTGTGTGTGTGTGTGTGAGACAGATGGGTAATGGCCCCGGTGCTGAGAGCGAGGCCCTGTGTAACGTGCAGCCCTGATTGCAGACCTGATTACCTGCCATATGCTGGCTGAGGGGTTGGGGGCCGGACCAAATGAGAACAGTATGCAAACGTTAAGGCAGCGGTTTTATAACGCCGTCATTATGCCCCCGCTCTGGCAAAGGAAAACGAGCGTGGCGGGGAGGGAGAAATAATGAAGTCGTAAAAAAAACGGACGGGTCACGGTGCGTGGCCGCCGTCGCCGCCTCCTGGCTGTAATCTCATTGGCTGGAGGAGATGGGGAAGGCCCCCCCCCCGCTACGATGATGGCGACGCGTGGGCTGGACCCCGGTTCAAATGAAAAGCCTTCCAGAGAGGGAAGACGACAGGCGAGGATCAAATGGCTTCCCTCTTCCTGACAGCGCCACCTTTAGGCGGGGAAAGAGGAGGGGACGGGTTTCTGTGTGTGTGTGTGTGTGTGTGTGATTATGTTCCTATTAGCCTTTGCATCCTCCATTATGCATGCAGCGAACGGGGCTAAACTGACCTTGTAAGATGATCATTGGCTCTCCTTGGAAAACACTTGTTATCCCAGGATTAACACACACGCACCAATTACGACCTGCTCGCCGCACGAACTCGGGAAAGAAACATTTCCCCTCTGCGGAGAGCCCCCCGGTGCACGGCGCCGGCGCCGGGGGCTTGTTAAGAGGAGGCCTAAATGACCCGGTTAGAATCGGGGCCGTTTTCACGCTCCTTTTACAAGTCACGTTAAGAATCGCGCTTCATCGTCATGGAGACGCACAGCTTCGCGTGGCCGCGATCAACCCCCGACGGTGTCCGTCTGCGGAGACGCTGAACGGACGATCCATTCGGGGCGTGATGGTACCGGAAGTTGGGACGTCACATTTAACATTTTTGCAGAAGTACTGTCCTCGCTAACGGTGGCGTTACGTTCTGAAAACTAGGGACGTCCCGACCCGAGTCCGAGTCATCGGATTTTGAACCGACACCGAGTCCCGATCCGATACTGCTTTAATACATAAAAGAAAATAAAGACGAGTGAAAAAAACGGATCCAGGATGTCCCTTATTATTTATTTTATTCCTCTTATTTCAACATTTAACTCTTAAACAGAACATTCAAGTAATAAATAAAATCCTTTCTTCACTTTGGACTTGGACTAGTGCCACAGGAAATATTAAATATGAATATTTAAAATCGAATGAACAGCAGCTCAATCGGCAGGTCTTTCTCATCCACTTCAGAATAATTCCACAGCGCAGACTAGCTTCAAGCTGCTAACGTGATGAGCCGGAATTCAACCAATAGTGTCACAGGAAGTGATGTCACGGCGCACGCGTTACCACCTCTGTCTGTAGCAGAGAGGTCTCACTCTGTGCCACAGCGCAACTCCAGATCTGACAAAAAGTAACGACAATAACGATCCATATGTATCCGAGTCCTGATCGGGAGCTAACGTCCGATTCCGATCGCTAAACCAGCTGGGGTGATTTTCGTCCGGCGTCCGTGTCGTCAACACACTCCTCATTTGCCCTGACGGCCGGCTCCCATTTAATGACCAGAGGCCCCGCCCCGCTGCGAACCTGTTAGCGGTACGTTAAGAACGACTCCCGTTGCCACGGGCTCCCCATCACGTTTCCCACTTCCATCCATCAGGAGGAAAAGGGGAACTTGTGCATAATCCCGAACCCCATTGTGGCCTACTTAGTAGGACGGGAACACGCCTTCCCGACTGGCGGGGCCTTTGTATGTGGGTCAGCTTCATTCAAATTCTCTTTCATTCCGGCTCTTCCTCCGACACGGTGGCCCATCATTAGCTGTAATATAGGTCACCCCCGGCTTTGTGAGGCTCCAGCCCCATTTGCATGCTTGATTCAGACGTAGCACTCTCGGAGCGACCGGAGGTAGGAGGTGGGAAGCTGGAGGGGAAGGTGGCGTCAGAAGTAACGGCGAAGCTTTTATCACTTCTGATGAAAGGACGGGGTCAGTCTGGATCCAGGCTTAAAAGGATCAGGGCGTATTCCCAGTGGGGGGGGGGGGCGAGGCTATAGATTCCAGTAGAGATTTACAGTCGGGGACTCCGGCTCTCCGTTTCTTCCTGGTCAGAAAAGGGAAAAGTTGTGGGATCCCCACGTCAAGGTAAATGCGTTTTTAAATGAGAGCTGGTCGTCTCAAACGCATCCGAGGCGGGAGGATATACCGGACCTGTTGCAAGCCGCGCGGCTCGGACTCGTGCGGTCGCTGCAGGTCGTCTATCGGGAAGTCCGTGTATGTTCCGCCTGACGGTCCGACATCTTTCCGCTGCTCGACTGTCCGAGCCGTGTTCCGGAAACATTTCTCTCGCCTCCGTATCGGAACACATCGGGAGCATTAAGCCGAAACGTTATCTTCCTCCCGCTCATTGGTCCCGCCTCCTCCTGACACGCTACTTCCTGTTCTCTCCGTCCCGGTTGTGATCATCCAAGGAGCGACACAAACGTTACGTTTGCAGCTGGATTCCGATGCTGCTAATCTTCCGAGGGCTTAAATGAAACGCGTGCTAAACGGGCCTCTCCGTTTAGCACGCGGCGCCGACGCCGTCGGTCGGCGGTTATTTTTCTCCGTCACAAATTACACGTTTCCGCCTTAATTGTTATCGGCGATGTTATCGCCACGCGGATGCAGCCTCCGCTTCTGAACCGTCGCCGGTGTGAAGGGGGCACAGGAGCGGCGCTATGCAAAATAGGGGTATGTATAATTAATGATACCCCCCCCCCCCCCCCCCGTCCTCTTTAGGATGGGCAGCTGGTGCCAGTTTGTCTCTTTGACCTCTGAGGACCGCAGAGTTAAACGGAGAAGCTGATGGAGAGGAGGGAATGGGAATAGGGCACGCACACACACACACACACACACACACGCACGCACGCACGCACGCACACACACACAGTGACGTTCCCGGCTGCTTCCTTCAGCCTGTGCTCTTGTGTCTTCCTTACATTTTCTACTTCCGGCTCCGGTCCAGATGGAATGACGTCATCGGCGGCTGATTTTTCCCCGGTCGATCCCTCGCCTTTTCTGGAACGCACACGCCCGGCGCTTGCGGGCGCCCTGACTTTTGCCGCTTTACTTGCAGCACTTCCTATCTCCCCTTTAATTGATCTGAACAGCCTCAGATTATCGCTGCCGACTCTCCCCAGATAGCAGAAGGTGAAACGGACGCAACTTTGGCTGAAACTCCGCCTGCGTCTTAATTCCTGATGGAGGACGTGTTGAAACTCCGGCGTCTCCACGACGACGCTCCCTCTTATCTCCACCTCGAGCTTATTTTGATGTCGCCGCCCTAATCGACTCGTCCGGGCCGACGGATGTGCGGCTGACATGGGACGATTGCTGGGATCTGAATCGTTGCATCTCCCCTGACATTACCGTGACATTTTGTCGTGCCAGAGGTAAGAAGAGGGAGGATCGGTTCACGGGGGGGGGGGGGGTTCTCTCCATTGGGAGGGAGGAGCTGGGGGGGGGGGGGGGTCTGGTGGCATATTCATATTAGTGTGGAATTAGGCCCTTTTTTTTTTTTAGATGTACAGGAAATCCAGTGTTGGTGGAGTCCATCCGCTTATCAGGGGCGGCCTGCCCCCCCCCCATCCCGACCGCTATCAGCTTAATTCCTTTTGACATTTCAGATAAGCATCCTACCCGAAAGCTCCCACCGAGGCGGGGGGTAATGAAGGGATCCTGCATGTTTACTACTAGAATATCAACCTTTTAAATAGGTGTCTGGATTTGACTGTTATCTGCCCCCATCCCGCCACCTCCTGGGTCCGGGGTCGGAGCGTTGCCGCCGGCGATGTGCATCAACACATGCGTCCCCCCCCCCCCCCTCCCTCCCTATCGGAACATGCCATAACCCCATACATTAATCCTGACTGCTCCTAATCTGCTCATATTTCCTGGAGAATTATCTGAGGACACTGTTTCAGATGCAAACACGCCAAAAGGGACGCGGTAAACACGGCGCTCGCCGTCTGATGGCGAAGCCGCCGCCGCCGTGTTGGTTGGGCGGATTAGGGATCGGACGCCGCGGCTGTTTGTGGGAGTAAACACAAACAAATTATCCTTGGATTAGGGATTAACCTCTAATCGTTGGTCAGCAAGGACAAAGACTCGCTTTAGATCGGCTGCACTGATCGACTTTGAATTCATTTTCCTAGAATCAGTTTTTCCCATCATGCTTCAGGCTTTGCGGGCGTGGCTCTAAAGCCTGCAGCCTCCTCTTCATCGTGTTCGTATGCTCGAGGGCCGTGGCCAGACGGAGTGGAACCATCGCTCGGTCGCTCATCCCCAGCTTTTCATCTGGCTGTTCAAAAACCAACAACAAAATACCAACCCAGTGTCTCATCCTCTTTTGTCCCTTTTCTCTTGCTGTCATTTCTGTCTTCCTCCTCTGTCCTTCCTCCGTTCGTCTCTTAAACCTGTCCCTCGTCGCCGTCTTCCATTGTTCCTTCGTCACCGTGCTTTGTGCGTCGTCGGCAACCGACTATTTGGAAGCGCCGCCGTCGCTCGGATGAAACGGATCGACCATCGTGTGAAATGATTTCAGTAAGTGCGAGCGGGTTTCTGGGAGACGAGGGGCGTCTACAGAACCGCGTCAATGTTCGGTTCGGAAGGTCACGCTTGTGCGGCTGGACGGAACCAGCTGTGCTTCAAATTCCAGAGAGTCATCCAGTATTCCTTATTGTGATGGGGAAAATGGGAACATCTAGTTTTTAGATGGAAAGTCCATCATTTTCATCCCCGAGTGGAATCAAACTTCAACTAAACCGACGCAGGATCAAATCAGCGAAGAGCAGTGACACGCCCACCAGCTGACATCACAGCCGCGATGACATCATTATGTTACCGTTACTGTTCACCACGTTGTGACGCAAACGTAAACCGGATGCAGCTAAACGTTCCCGCTAAAGTTTCCCGGGAAGTTTGGGAAGCGGAAAGTTTCTCTCCTCGTTGTTTGTCAGAAAAGCTGCAGGTATTTATTTACTTATTTGTTAAAGCTATAATTATGTTTTCTTTTATCAGATTTTCATGATGCACAAAGTCCACACACACACCTATCCTGTATTCTTCCCTCCTTTCGGTCTCGATTAGAACCGGGCCGCTCGAGGCTCGCCGGTTTTCTCCTCTGGTCTGTTTGACGTGCGCTAAAAGTCCAAAGCGCACTCGGTCTTTGTTGTCTGAGTTCAATAGGCCACTGATTCTGTGGTTGCGTTAAGGGGAGGAGCCTGAGCCTCACACACAGGTGCACGAACACGCCGTTGAAGCCGTGCCGCTTGGCCTCTGGCCGGGGAACGGCTGGCGGGATGGATTGTGTTTAAAAATTCCTCCTCTTGTTTCCTGGTGAGATTGTTTACAGTATATATATATATGTGTGTATATATATTTATGGATGAATGCGTGTGTGGCGGTGATGTCACCGCCAGGCAAGGTTGTGCATTATTCAAATTTAACGCAGGAAGAGAGAGGAGAGGTGAAAGCGCCGGAGGAGTGCCAAACACTCGATCGGATCTCGATGAATAGTAAAGAGGTGACAGCGGGAAGGAGAGCGAGGGAGCGAGGGAGAGAAGGGGGAAGAGAAACCCGGGAAGAGGGATGGGCGGCATGAAAGCGAGTGAAAGGAGGAAGGAATACATGCATGACAGAGCGGGGGGAGTTATTGGGGACGGCCTCTAATGAAATCCAGCGGCTGCCTCTCCTTTTGTTGTTCTACATAAGCCGGAGGAGTTTACCGGAGTGTGTGTGTGTGCGTGTGTGTGTGTGTGTGTGCACTATTCCATAGTACCGCTCCTCCGAGTCAGGTGTCCGCGCCTCACACGGCGGGCCGCCCGGATCCGGCGGAGCCGCTAATCGATCTGGGCCTTCTGTCCTAATCGAGGCTCAACCCGGATGAAGCGGCCGCCTGTCATGCCGGCTACGCTAGCCCCGCTGGCTACGCTAGCCCCGCCCGTACGAGTCCCGGGCGCCGCTTCCGGTCCTTTCTTCTCCAGACGTTTGTGCGACGGGATTTGCAGCAGCGTTGCGTTGTTGTGCGGCCGCAACGCACCGAAGGGTCGCGCACGCCGCTAATTACTGCTGCTTGTGCTGTGCTTTAAAGTGGGGCGAGGCTAACAGGCTAAGTAGCATCGAGCGGGGGTTGAATCGGATGTAAGCGACGCGCCGGTCGACCCTCCGATCGGAGTCGCGTATCCGAGGTTGGGGGGCGTTGATGCTGTTTACCGCTGCTTCTTTGTGTGTCTGCTGGGGGGGGGGGGGGGGGGGGGGGGGGCTACAGTAATACATCGCTGAATATCAAAGGAAATTATCCTTCACCTCGGTGCGCGGATCTTAGCGAGTTTCTTAACCAGCGGAATGGGCTTTGAACCAGGCGGATCCCCCCCAGGGCCCGTATCCCGGCCCCTCCCCGGAACACCGCGGCGGATAAGGGCCGTAATTCCCACTTTTAGGTTTCCATTAATCTGATCCTGACACAGGGGAGACGGGCTGCTTTGCATATCGCCTTCCCAAGATGGAGGGCTATTTACATGATCGCCTCCAGATTGAATATGATCAGTAGCCCACCTCCTCTGCAGCTGAGACGGGGGCGGGGAGGGGGGCATGCAGATGACTTTTTTTCAGCCGGTATTTGCTGCATTATCACGGGTGAAGCATTATTCACGGAGGTATATTCACCGCGGCGTCTGCATCCGTCTCCGGTCGGACTTGATGGATCCGTGCCGCGGATATTGCGGCGCCGCTTGATTCCCCCGACGAAGGCCGAACGTCTTTTATGAATGTGACGGATAGATCAACCCATTTATCATCGCTCACTGATACCGCTAATGTGAAGAAGACCCCCCCCCCACCACCCCCCCTCCCCTTCTCAACAAATGTGAGGAACGCCAGCGAACGGTGTTCCGTTTGAAACCGCGGAG
>NC_090903.1:15075407-15115928 GCF_040956055.1 Brachionichthys hirsutus | reverse complement strand
GAGACTGGAGTGTAAGGTTTGACACACACACGCACACACACACACCTCTCGTGCACTTTCCCATGCACGCGTCTCCCCTCCGTGTCTTCCTGTCGTTATCCATCCCTTCGCTGTTTCACTGCGTCCCGGCTGAGAGGCGAGACAACAACAATGGGAAGCGGGACGAAGAAGCGATCGCCGTAGCAACACGCCGCCGCTGCTTAGCATGATGAAAGAGAAAACCCGCAATCACGCGCCGCCGATGAAATATCGGCGACGAGGCTCTCGCGTTTCTTCAAAGTGCTTCCAGCGTTGGCAGGAAGCTGGCAGGAGGCGGCAATCAAACCGCCGGCGCCGCCTGCGAGGCGAAAGGTAGAGGGGGAGTTGGATCTTTTCAACCTCGCTTCCGCCGTATTTGGCGGGAGAACGGCAACGATTGAAACCGTCGTAAAAGTCGATAATCGCCCGCCGAGAAGTCAGCCGTCGTGCTAATTGTTGCTAGGGCGCGTCATCGCGCGGCCTCAGCCGTTTTTAGCTCGCGCTATTTCGGGAATCGGGAAAACATTCCGCCCCACCCCCACCCCCCCCACCAAGCGCATTTCATGCTTTTAATTGACATCATTGGATGATAATTCAAAGCGTGTCATGGATGTGTTGCGGCGGCGAGCCGCCAGTGTCCGACCTCGTGTAATGTGGAATTACATTCCTGCTGCTCGTCGCTGTGACAGGAGATAAGCTCCTCCTCCGACGGCGGGGAGCTCAGACGGTCGCGTTCCTCCCCTACCTGCCGCCTCGCTGGCTCTGTGAGCTAGGCGCTATCGATGGCATGCTATGGCGCTAACTGGCGCATTTTAGGAAGGTGTATTTGTGTTTTTCTCATCTTTACGGTTAAATGGGTCGATGGATGGCGTTTCTGCTCAGCAGGACGCCGTCGGTGTCTCGGCGTGCTCACACCGGACATCGAGCAGCAGCTCGAGGGCAAACGGAGCGCGGCCGACCCGGTCGCTCAAACAGCCTCGCGGCTCTTAGCGTCCATGTATGAGTATAACTGATCGCCATGGTGATGACAGTCCGACGGCTTAAATGATCCGGTGGCTGAAAGCGCAGTGACTCCTGACCGCAGCGTAACCACGGCGCCGGCCTCGCCGACCTCCGTGTCGCTGCTGGCAGAAGCCTGCTGCACACGATGAAGACTCCGACTCCGACTCGAGGCTGCTCTTCTTCCCGACGGCCCCTCCCCTCCGATCGACGGTGGGACGGCGCCTCCGTCGGCGTCTCCTGGCATCTGATGGGATGTGTTGAGGGAGGTGGCAGGAGTCAGAGGACACTGGAGCGCAGGCAGTGAAGAGGATAAAGTTCCCGGAGGTGCGCCGGCGCAGTCATCCTCCCTGACATACCGAGGTCGGACAGTTCGGCAGTGTGGGAGCGAAGCTTCGGTGTCAGGACGCCGCTCCTTCGGAGGGCTGAGCTGGTTGGAGTTAAGAGAACATGACTCCCACCGTGCCGCTCTGCCTCCCCAGGCATGACAGGGTGAGTCACGAGGGCGGCGGCGGCGGCGGCGTCCTCCACGCCGATGCGTGGCTCGTTGTCAAACCGCCGCGGGTCTGTGGAAGCAGCCGGCGGGGCGTTCAGGTGCTGCAGGAGACGCTGCCGTCTGGACTCCAGATCACTTCTGGATTCATTTCTGACGATGAAAATGAGGAAGAACAGATCGAGAACCGGACTCGAGCGTGGAGCGCATGCTAACACCTTTAGCATACAAGCTACAGTGTCGATCCTGAAATGGACATCTTGTCAAATTAATTTTAACTTTTGGAAGCATATTTTTGAAAGATTTTACTGTTTGAAACTTTGAAGAATAACAATTAGGTTTATTAGATTTCATTTAAGACACATTTGTACGGTGGCCCATGCAGATCAAAAACAGAGCGGCAAGACGCTGCACTAGAAATACCTGTGAAATAAATATTATTATTTTCATGTCTTTGGAAAATGCAATTTGAAGTAAACAAATCTTAAATTATTTTATCGTCTTAACTCCAGATGTAAATAAACACTCTTGTATTTTAAACCGCTGCTGAAAAGTGATCAGAGAATACCTGAATCACCTGAGGTCAAAGGTCACCCCAGAAACAGTTACTTTACCCAGCCGTGCTAACGCTGACAGCTGTTACCGCATGCACACGCACACGCACACGCACACGCACACGCACACATACACACGCACACACACACACACACACTGAGCCAACCCGTGTTTCTAGCGTGTCATTGGCTCAGAGGTCAGGCTTCAGGTGTGTGTGTGTGTCCCCAAACCTTCCTCTTCCTCCGTCCTTCGCTGCGTGACGTCCCTCGGCCCCGCTGTTGTGTCCAGGTGCGTCCCTACAAGGCGGCGCCACCGCCACCGCCGCCGCCGCCGCGGGACCGCTCTCCTCCTGAGCCAACTTAACTTATCAGGAACACGGACCAAAGAAATCAGGCTAATTAATTAAGAACAGTATTAGAAGTAATGGGATATTATAATATAAATTGCTACATTCTGGAACCAATTTAATCCAATTACTGGAACCCCTCATGAATATAATGCCTCTAAAATCACTCCGTCAGAGTCCAACGGGAGACGTGTCTGACGACGGCCACTGAAAGGCGAGAAAACGACTCGCCTCCTTTTAGCGGAACACCAATGATGATTTAAATGCTTGAGAGGAACTGTTAATTTGAGTAATAAACCTAATGATGATTCCCCCCCCCCCCCTCCCTAATTGACATTTCGACCATTTACAACCTGAGTAGGTTTTTGTTTGAGCTCCCTCCTGTTTGATAAAGACGAACGACCGCCGAGGCTGATTGGTGCTTCTTTCTCCTCTTAATGGCCTCCATACACGATTTAAAAAAAAAAAATGTCTTGAAGCAGACAAAAGAACGGCGTTAAAGTGGAGTGCGTCCTGGAGGAGGGGGTGGGGGGGGGGGGGGGGCTGACATAAAGAATCGCAGCGACTCGGAGCTCAGCCGTCATTGCATGAGGGATAAATCGACTTTACGGCGCATAAACAACACGCGAGTGCTTCTGGAGAAGGATTCCACTTCCCCAACATTTTATAAATGGGAACAAATTACACGCCAGTTGGAGTAAAATCTCTCATCCTTATTCAGAGAGGGAAATATTCTTCAAAAGTTCTATCATTTATAATTGCCTCTCGGTGGTGGGAGAACCGTTCACGCGATTTTATCGACTGGCCAAATTAGCATTTACGCCATTTCTTGTAATTTTCTGGCATTAAAAGCAAAAAGTAAATTTCAAATGAAAGCGGTCGACGTTTATTGTTTCTCTTTTTGTTGGATAAAGAAATGTCCTTTGTGTTGCTGCATCCGGCGTTCCGAACGTGTGCGCTGGCGGTATCCGGCGTGCGCTGGGTTCGCGGCCACGGACGCTACCTGCTAGCCTGCTCCTTAAAGACGGGGTAAAAATATTTTACTGCGTGTTTATATTTTTACTGTCTACTACTATTGTAGATCTATTTGCAAACGGGAAAATATTCAACATTTGGAACGCGTCTCAGTCTCATAACTTTCGCAGAGGATTCCCGAGTAGAAAAACTTCTCGTGTACTTTTGGACGTGATTTCACTGATTGTCGTATTTGTGCGACAAACAGAACTCAACTTGGTTTTGAGACGCGAGTCAAGCGTCTCTCGCTGGATGTGTTCAAGACGTCCCCCGGGGGGGGGGGGGGGGGGGGGGAACGCGCTGATAGCCAGACAGCCAGATCCTTCATTCTAGAAGCGACTAGCTTGTGGTAATTTTACGCTTTTGTTACAATAAACAGTATTTACCGAGACATCCTGGCAGCACGACTGGGATTGACACATAAATCATGCTTTTTTTATTTTTATTTTTGCGTCTTGTATCTTTAACAAAGTCACAACCACAAAGGAGATGAGGCAAGAATCTACCTTCATCTATCAAAAACCAGGTGAGGGTTTGTTAAGCCCTTAAACAAAGGGAATAGTCGTGAGAAAGAGTGAAATAAAGCGCGACACAGCTTCGTCGTTCACTGTTTCTTTTGAATCTTTACATCAACATCATAACACATACAGAACTCACTGGTAATTAACATTGCATCAGCATTACCTGCTTCCATACATTCTCCTACTCAAATCATTCCATTAAGCATCATATACAATATACATTTAACCCATTGCTTACGGCCACACAGACAATTGAATAACTAAATTATTATTTATCTTATCTTGCAGTATTAATGACGGTAGCTAGCTTACATGGTGAATCAAATGGCGGGAACAGTGTAATATGGGCGCGCCGTTATGCGGTCTAAAGCGTTTACATCGTCTCCCGTCATAAGTACGTTTTCAGCAATTCTAACAAAACGAAACGTATAATTACTTTCAGTGAACATCCCCATAACACAGAGTAAACTACTGCCAACGTGCTTTGTGTACATTCGTTACCTTAAACAAAGGGAATAGTCGTGAGAAAGAGTGAAATAAAGCGCGACACAGCTTCGTCGTTCACTGTTTCTTTTGAATGAGGAAGAGAGCGCGCGCCTCCCCCTACCTAGACCCTGAGGCATTTCTAACCGATTACCGAACAATCGATCTATCTAATGTTTTGACTGCGCAGTCTCCCTCGACCTAAACCCTGAGGCATTACCAACAGATCACCGAACAATTGATCCAATGCCCCGACTCCGCGTCCGTCCCCTCAGTCAGCTGACTGCAGAACCCCGCCCAACGCTGAAAAACATAAACAACCACAACAACATAAAACACTTCCAACCATATGCCTGAGAGTCAGAACAGACATCCCGACAGGACATTATTGTTTTTGTTTCGGTGACATAATCACCGGTCACATACTCCCCCTCAGAAAAAATGTTGTCCCCAACATCACAAACTGTTACCGTCAGTGCTGTGTTAGGGTAACCACTGTACACTACTGCATCCAGGTTATTACAGTGTATTATTACAGACTGGAACTCTTTTCATACATTCTGTTAAATGAGTAATCACACAGTCCATTCTTTTCTGTCACAGTCCTTGTTGATCCGTCGTGTACCGGCACACATTTTATCACTTCTTTCACAGTCCATTTCTGCCTAAACAGTAGTGTTTTTGCAGTATTCAACAGTCCATGCAGGTACAGCCACTGTGTTCAACAGTCCATGCGGATACAGACACTGTTTTCAACAGTCCATGTCCATATACAGTGGTGTCCAATGTACCTACTGGGCATATCCCTGATGTTGGAAGTAATATGGCTCCCCAATACGTGTCCAAGGCATCCAACTTGTTCTCAAGTTGTAACAGGCTGGCGAACCCAGCCTATCATATGTGAATATCCTGGGCCGTCTGTTTTGTCGTCTGGGCCGCTGACGCTCCTCATTGCAGGGAACACTCAAAACAGGCGAGAGGGCAGAGTCCTCACTATTGTCATCCTCCAGTTCTGGTACCATCTCCTCCTGAATTGTCAGTCCTTGTGCAACCTCCTGCTCAAGCAGCATGCTGTCATCAGGCTGGGTGCATTCAAGTTCTTGAGATGTGGTGGGAAAGACAGGATTTATTGTCTCAGATGAGCACGGTCTGGGTTGCTGCTGGGGTAAGACCGGATAATACTCATCATCTCCATCATCCTCCTCTTCAGACTCCTCAGCATCCGGAACTTCCTCCACACTCCTTTTCTTTGCTCGCGGTTGCACCGATGTTTCCGATGTTTCCAGTGGCAAGGAGTCACATGGGAGAAGAAGATTACGATGTAAAATCCTGGGTCTCCCTTTCCCGTTCTCCGGTCTGAGTTCATACACTGGAATGTCTTTACTCACTTGGCGCACAACTGTGTGAATAATATCCTCCCAGTAGCTTCTCAGTTTACCAGGGCCACCCCGTGGTGTCAGGTTCCTGACTAAAACACGATCGCCAGGTTGTAACACTGAGCATTTCACCTTACTGTCATAATGTCTTTTACTCCTCGTGGCAGCCCTGTGAGCATTTTCTCGCGTGATCTCATACGCTTCCTCCATGCCTTGTTTCCACCTTTCCATTTGTTTGTGATGATTTCCCTCCCCATGTCCTGGAGTCAGGTTGAACACCATGTCAACTGGCAACCGTGGAGAGCGCCCAAACAGCAAATGGAAGGGGGAGAAACCTGTAACTTCAGAACGAGTACAGTTATATGAAAAAATCAGTTTGTTCAGTGACTCTTTCCAGTTACTTTTCTGTCTCTCTGTGAGTGTCCTTAACATCTGAAGTAGAGTCCGGTTAAATCGTTCGACCTGCCCGTTCCCTTGGGGATGGTAGGGAGTGGTCCTTGACCCAACAACTCCACAGTATTCTTTCAGTTGTTTGAACAGTTGATTTTCGAATTCACCACCCTGATCATGGTGGATTCTTGTCGGGAAGCCAAATTTCAGTGCATAGTCGTTGAAGATTTTATCTGCAGCTGTTTTGCCTGACTTGGAAGTTGTGGCGTATGCCTGAGCAAAACGTGTGAAATGGTCAATGATAACCAGAATATACTCATAACCCCCCTTGCACTTGTCGAGATGCAAAAAATCAACAGAGACAAGTTCAAATGGTTGGCTGGTCACAATGTTTGTTAGCGGTGCTCTTGTTACAGAACTGGGCTGTTTGTTTTTCAGACACACACATTTTTGTGTGACATAATCCTCTATCTCTCGTTGCATATGGGGCCAGTAAAACCGTTCCCGAATCAGTGATGCAGTCCTATCCACCCCCTGATGGCCCATATTATCATGAAGTTCCTTCAACACTGTACTTTTATGCTTTTCTGGAAGCACCAACTGTTTCTTGGTCATCGTTTTCCTGTGCATTACTCCACTCTCATCAATCTCAAGTTTGTTCCACTCACGAAGGATACATGTGACCTGTGGACTGAGTTGTTTTAGTTCTGGGGCCAATGGTTTCGTTCCTCTCAGTTTGTACTGAACCACTAGTCCAATGGTGGGATCATTTCTTTGATCATTTTTGATCTGATCTATTGTCAGAGGAGTCAGGGGTGTGCATTCTTTTACTGTTGCACATTGGACTGAGACACCCATGGACCAAGACACACTGAATTCATCCTGATTTTCCACTGCTTGTGTAGCTGCTCCAATGACATCATATGAAACTTCCTCTGAACATTCTTTCATATATGTTTCCATGTCTAACGGCATTCGGGACAAGCTGTCTGCATCAATATTTTCCTTGCCAGGGCGGTATTTAATTGTGAACTGGAAATCTGCAAGTTCGGCTACCCACCGGTACCCTGTAGCATTAAGTTTTGCAGTAGACAGTACATAAGTCAGTGGGTTATTGTCACTGTACACTGTGAAGAATGGGGCATAGAAAAGGTAATCTCGGAATTTCTCTGTGATTGCCCATTTGAGGGCCAAGAACTCCAACTTGCCTGAATGTAGATGATAATTCTTCTCTGCTGCCGTTAAAGTTCGGGAACCATATGCAATCACACGGAGCTTTCCATTCTGCTTCTGGTATAGAACAGCACCCAATCCCTGGTTAGATGCATCCGTATGGAGAACAAATGGTTGAGAAAACTCCGGGAAGCCTAGGACAGGAGGCTGAGAGAGACAATTTATCAGCTGTTCCAAGGTTACTTGATGCACATCCTTCCATTCTATGGGCGTGCGAGACGGAACCCCTCGGGTGTTTTGTTTTGTTTGCCACTTTCTGGTTGTTTTGTCCGTTGTGTCCGCCTTCACAGGTGTTTTAAGGAGGTCATATAAGGGGCTGGCAATACGAGAAAAATCTTTGATGTATTGCCGGTAATAACTCAGCAGTCCTAAAATAGCTCTTAACTCACCCACCGTAGCCGGCTGTTTATCCTTCAAGGCCGTGACTGCAGCAGTATCTGCCGGGTCCATTCTGTTTCCAGCGGCTGACACAATCCTTCCAAGGTACCGTGTTTCTGCTTTAAACAGTTCACATTTCCGAGGCTTCAGTTTTATCCCATGCTCCCTCAGTCGTTGCAGCACCTTTCTAACATCGTTGACGTGATCGTCAAATGATCTGCTAAACACAAGGACATCATCAAGATAAGGCACACATATTTCATCCCTTAATCCCTCCAGACACTCCTCCATGCAGCGTTGGAATGCGGCAGGTGCATTCATGAGGCCAAATGGGATTCTGACCCACTCATACAGCCCCCAGGGGGTCACAAAAGCTGTTAAATTTCTACTCTCCCTAGCTATGAACCCCTGGTGATATGCCTTACCCTGATCCAACAGCGTAAAAAATGTGTTCCCTCCTAAGTTGTTCATAATGTCCTGTACTCTGGGAATGGGGTGGCGATCCGGGTGTGTTTTCTTGTTGAGCTCTCTGTAGTCGATACATAAGCGCAGCGTGCCATCTTTCTTTCTTACACAGACGACAGGGGAAGAATAGGGAGAAGCTGACTTTTCAACCCACCCTTGCGCTATCAAGTCCTGTAGGTAGTCTTTCATTTCCTTGTAGAGTGGTCTTGGAACAGAAAAATATGTTCTTGAGACTGGTTCATGATCTTTCAATGAAATGTTCATTTGCAGATTTTCCACACAGCCTATGTCATCATCAGACCTGGAGAATGACTCCGACTCATCTCTTAGCATTTGGCTGACCATGCTTCTCTGTTGTTCATCCAGATGAGTCAAATCAACAGGAGGGTCCCATTGTTCATGAGCAGGGTTACTTGAACTTGTGCTCTGTGCTTGCATATGGTGGATTGTTGTAGGTGCGGCACAGTCTGCTCTAAATGTGTTGGCCGGGTACAATGACCTGACTGACTGCACAGTTCCAATTACAGTCCTTCCATCCATCATGATGTCGCAATTTGTAGGGTTCTGTACACTGATGACGATTTTTGGATTTGCCCCTGCCTTCGCTGACACGAGGGTATCACAAAACTCTAGTCCCTCAGGCCACTGTGGGTTCTCATAGGGCTCAAAAATGAGGGTTTGATCCTCCCTGAAAGGTGGAGTTTGCACTCGACACTCAATCTGTATGGAACTACATCGGGGCACACTAATTCTTTCACTTGCTGTTCTTACATGATGCTCCCATGTCTGCCCCACACTCACTGCTCTAATGAAAGTTTTAGCTTCATTTTTTCTTAGATGGGGAAAGGCGATTTTTACTGCTCTCACAAGTTTGTCCTCATCTCCATGTCCCTTTCTTCCCTGCAAACTATCCACTACAAGCCGTTCAATCACATTAAAACCAATAATGGGACACTGCTGTTGTCCTCCTTTTAGTACTAATATGGGCACCATCAGCTCATCATCACTAGCAGCAAGTTTAAACGATGCTTCAAGCCAACCAACATATGGCATATTTGTTCCATTAGCAGCTTCAATTTGTAAAGGGTTAATGGGGTCAACAATCTCTGCAACATCCCTTAGTGGCACATCATGTAAGTGGCTCGCTTTCCATACCTCATCTATAGTACAAACTTGAGAGCCTGTGTCCCACAATGCCTGAACCTTCTGTTTGTTTAGGTAACACTTGATGATGCATTTTTTCCCTACCAACTTCCTTAGAGAAGGTGTTTCCTCCGATGTTTTCCTTTCTTGACACTTCACTTTCTTACTTGACTTAGTTATCTGTTTCTTAGCACCAGAACTTGTGTATGGCTTACAATGTCTTTTGTGAGTCGGCCAGTGAGCTTTCTGGCATTCTTTCGAGCAATACAGTGTAATTTTACAAACTGAACAACCTTTAAGTGTCTCTCTGTTTTTTTCTTCTTCACAGTTTATGCACACTTGGGTCTTTTTCATATGGCTGGTTGCTCCATGGCCCACGGGAGCAACCCCTTTTAGTTTAAAGGATTCTTCCTTGTATGTTCTGCTGCTGGTGGTCTCTGTGCCTTACAACCGGCCCTGAAGTGTTCACTGCTTCCGCACCTAAAGCAGTGTTGGCAGTACTCTTCACCTGCTTGGGTACAAGCAAAACATCTTGGTTGGGGGCGTGGCGCTGGATAGTACCGCTGTGGTGCAAATCGCTGTTGGTATTGTGCTGTTCCCCTCATTTGTCCCGAGCCAAAGGGTTGCTGGTATGCTGATTCTGGTAGCTGCTGTTGATTAGATGGCATGACACTCGATTCAGTCTTATACAATGAATGTGGAGGGGGGGAAAACATTGGGTAGGTTGCAGAAACAGTTCCTGGTTCTCTGCTGGGTGGAGGATACATTGGGAGTGGAGGGGTGGAATTTTGAATTGTTTCCTTGATTTGGGAAACCTCAGCTCTCAAATCTTTCAACAGCCCTATCTCAGAACGCATTTCTTTTATCTCATATAGAAGATCAGGAGGCAGAGAAGCAGTGCTTTGTCGGGTGGTGCTTTTCTTTTCTTCAGGAACTTCACTTGTCTGGACTGTGTTCACATGTGTTACTCGTGAGCCTGCAACCTGTTTCCTTTTGTCCTGTCTCTCCTTTTCGTTGGCGCAGGCCACATTCAGTTTCTCCAACAGTAGCTCATCTGAAGTGGTTGTTTGAGTGAGGTAAGGCTGCAGGTCGCTTTTAATACTATCATTTTGTAAGCCAGTTAGGACAGCATGCATGAATAAATTCTGGACTAGTACCGGGTCATATTTTAAATTTGAATCATCTTCCTGTGAGGCAAAGAGGAGCTTCTGTCTCAAGTCCATCATCCTAATCAGGAAATTTTGTGCAGATTCTCTACTTCCCTGCGCTTCAGAGGTGAGTTGTTTATATAGCTCCGTAGCACCCCTTTCCTGGTAGTGACATCTTAGAATTCTACGAAGGGCAGGCAGTGTCAGTTCTCCTTTTCCTTCTAGGTAACTCCTTAGCTGCATGCCTGGTGTGATGGCACGAATGACGGCATCAATAATCTCTGACTCTGTGTATCCTTTGCTGAGGCCACTTTCAATTTGTCTTGCCAGACTGGAAAAGGTTAGCCTATCTTTTTGCCCTGGCTCACCTATCTGACCTGATACTTTGAAGTCTTTGCGCCACATGCTACCACTAGAGGGGGCTGGGGGCATAGTTTTTACTGGGATACTGGATTTTGCAGGTGTGGTTGTACTTGTGCTCACAAGTCCATTTAAGGCATTTTCTTTTTCTTGCAATGATAACCTCAGTGCCTCTACCTCTTTCTGTAGATGTTTCTGTTCCTCAGTTTGTTTTCCAGTTTCTCCTTCGTTCAGTTTTGTTGTCTTTAGCACTGTGACTATTATGTCCTGAGAATGGAGGAGCTCTGACATGCCGTTGTCCTCCAAGTCAGCTAGTTCTTCTCGTTCAAGATACTTTATTACCTGCGCAATCAATTGACTGCGAGTTTTACCAGTCACATCTTCTTCCGGTTCTGATATCCCGAGAGCATTGCGTACTTTAATCAGTTGCTCGACGGTCAATTTGTACAGCGCTCCTTTAATTTCCAACTGCAGGTTCTCAAATTCAGACTCCATTTTATCAGAGATGTGGGCATAAGCAGTCAAACAGGGGGTTAGTTACGTTATTGGCCCTTTGGTGCTCCTTAGTGGTCACTTCCGCTCACTTCAGAATGCAGGTTACCAGTTTGTCAGGAGACCACCTGCCTTGGTTGCTTCGCCAGCCTTTCTCCGATACCTGGGTAGTTTTAAGGGATGATCAGCCAGAAGGTTTCCACTACAGTTTAGGGATGATCCTCAAGCCAAACATCCCAGCGGTGCCTCCAAATGTTAAGCCCTTAAACAAAGGGAATAGTCGTGAGAAAGAGTGAAATAAAGCGCGACACAGCTTCGTCGTTCACTGTTTCTTTTGAATCTTTACATCAACATCATAACACATACAGAACTCACTGGTAATTAACATTGCATCAGCATTACCTGCTTCCATACATTCTCCTACTCAAATCATTCCATTAAGCATCATATACAATATACATTTAACCCATTGCTTACGGCCACACAGACAATTGAATAACTAAATTATTATTTATCTTATCTTGCAGTATTAATGACGGTAGCTAGCTTACATGGTGAATCAAATGGCGGGAACAGTGTAATATGGGCGCGCCGTTATGCGGTCTAAAGCGTTTACATCGTCTCCCGTCATAAGTACGTTTTCAGCAATTCTAACAAAACGAAACGTATAATTACTTTCAGTGAACATCCCCATAACACAGAGTAAACTACTGCCAACGTGCTTTGTGTACATTCGTTACCTTAAACAAAGGGAATAGTCGTGAGAAAGAGTGAAATAAAGCGCGACACAGCTTCGTCGTTCACTGTTTCTTTTGAATGAGGAAGAGAGCGCGCGCCTCCCCCTACCTAGACCCTGAGGCATTTCTAACCGATTACCGAACAATCGATCTATCTAATGTTTTGACTGCGCAGTCTCCCTCGACCTAAACCCTGAGGCATTACCAACAGATCACCGAACAATTGATCCAATGCCCCGACTCCGCGTCCGTCCCCTCAGTCAGCTGACTGCAGAACCCCGCCCAACGCTGAAAAACATAAACAACCACAACAACATAAAACACTTCCAACCATATGCCTGAGAGTCAGAACAGACATCCCGACAGGACATTATTGTTTTTGTTTCGGTGACATAATCACCGGTCACAGGTTCACCAGAGGATGAACCGCTGGGAGGGTTCACACCAAACCACTACCCCAGAACTGGGATTGGACCTTAGCCTCGCCAGTTGCCTCCTCCCTCATTAAGTTTCTTGTTGTTATCCCACACGACTGAAGTCAATTAGATTTCACTGATACTAATCGCACTTTAAATCTTTTCGCTACTGCTAGCTGTCAGTTTAGCATCGCGTCACTGCAACCCACCTGCACCGCATTCTTATTCACTCGATCCTATTCGGTGTCCCGGTGGAGCTCACCAGGGTCTAGTGTTCGTCCCACTTAGAATTGACGTTATCATGTTTTAGAACAATCCTAAACTTCAGATTAGCCCGGGTTAAAGATATGCTGAGCAGAGCTCCAGCCCCCCTAAATGACATTTAAAAGCTTTGTGTACTCGTCACTCACCTGAGGAAGATCTCGTGGCCTTCCTTCCTTCTATCTCACCTGTGGTTCTCTCGGGGCTTCCCTCCACACACCTTTCATGCCGGACACCCAGAAATGATGGCATGTAATTGAGCTCCTGTAATTTGTTGTGATTGACCCTGAGGGCTGGCTATTAGCGATTGCCAGCTGTAATGATGGATCCCTTTAACACTGCGCCGCCACGGCCGTCTCCCGGCGTCCAAATATCCGCTTAAGTTGATATTTATAGACGATGTCATAGCTGTAATAAACGTAAAGCATAAAGCTGCGGCTAATGTGCCACTAATGAATACTGGACACGAGTGCCTTTATGAAATAAAATAATTCAGCGGAATATTTCATGGCCTCTAACGCAGGAAAGGTTAACAGCCTGAGTGCGAGCCGCCTTGTTCATTTGCGTGGTGCGATTGTACCGATCCATCGCCGCGCAACTAAAATGCAGTCAAAGGGAAATAATTGTGCGCCTTAAAAACTACATTCAGTCGTGTATTTTTTTATATTTTTTCAAACACACACTTCACTGGTGTGAGGTGTGTGTTTCAAGGTCCTTGAAAAGTCCCTCCACCGCTGCCGGAGCTTTCTGCTCTGAAGAGCCTCCATTGTGGGAGAAGCTTTGAACCCAGATGGGTGACGAGTGTCCTGCAGACTTTATTATCAACTATAAACGCTTGCTGCAGGTGTTCAGCAGCGAATCACAGCCCAGAGATGCGTTTCTCTTTATTATTGCTATTTTGAGCAGTAAAAATCTGGGTGGATCCAAATAACTTGTATTTATGGTACATAAATAAAGTCACTTTATGTGATGTGCTAACAGGTTGAATTTAAATCAATTTGTGTTTCTGCATCAAGATTAGGAGATCTGCGCCCCCTCCCAATTCCGGAGTCGATGCTAATGTGAATTTTCCCAGTCAGGAGCTCATTTTCCAGATTATTCCACATGATCACATGGATGCACAATAATTCTCCCCATCATTACAGACTCAGCCACGCCCCCGCCCCGCCTCTTTCCTCATAACCCTGTTCCCTCCGCATTTCTTGGCTGAATTGATCCGCCCACTTTCCCACCTGTTCTCCACGTCCCCCGGTCATCCCGCTAGTGTGCCGGCCTACTTCCACTAATACCTGCACAGACTGTTTTATACTTTTTAAGAAACATCTACCTGGTGCCTGGGCCTTGTTGCCCCCACCCCCCACCCACCTGGTTTTCTTTATTGTGTCCCAACATCTTTTGTCTTAAAGGAGCTCAATAACGGCCTGAAAAGACAGACGGGTGGGTTAGAGTTAGAGTTCCACCCAGGATTTCAGGAACGAGTGACGTCAGCTAGCTACCAGGATCACAACCAAACTGGTGTAGAGCCTTAACGCGCCACCGCAGGGAATACCGGATCAAATAAGGAATGCTGAGGAACAGGTGTGTCTGATGAGCTGTTCACTGGAGGTGATCAGGAGAGGAGGCAGGAGGAAACGGGAGGATGGACCAGAGGAGGTTACACACGGACACTCAGCTAGCGAGGAAAAGGAGTGCAATGTTGCTTCTGTGGATCGATGAAGATGACTCGGCCACAGTTCTAGTCGTGACTCGTGCTAAAGGTTAGCTTAGCATGTGTATTTGTGTGGTTCGTGAACTGCTGGTATTGTATTTACTCTCTGCCGTTGTGTTTGTGTGTGTGTGTGTTTAAATCTCCTGCCCCCCCCCCCCCCCCCCCCCCCATCTTATTGCTTTCTTGAAACCCTCTTGATTTGCCCAGTCCCCGAGGCTAGAGCCCCATACACAGCAGATGTTCCTCTGAAAAGGCCATGAATGTTTAATCATTTGTGTTATTGATGCTGCCTTTTTGTCTGTTAGCATGTGTGAGCGACAGGCGGGGTATTATGTGTCTATTTTTGCATGTTATGCATCCATTTGTGTGCGCGTGTGCGTCAAAGGGGGAGATCTTACTAAATTCAAACACATTAGTCTTTTTAATTCGTCTGTGAAAAGGGTTATTTTTACCCCCCCGCACACTGAATGAATAATGAAGTCTATTAACAATGCTATTCAGGATCCTTATTGAGTGCGCCGTGTCAAATATCACATCGATGTGCTCTCACAAAACAAGACAATCGGTTCTTTTTTTTACTTTTTTGTCAAACACAACTTAAATCCCCCGATCATGGACGAACCGACTGGGCTCCGTCTCCAAACTGTGATTTGTTGGACTTAAAGCTGCTGTTTTAGTATTTGAGCTGACAGCCAGATTTGATCATAATTAGACAGCATGCCGTGGGCTTTGATTGGCACGGTAATTGGATTGTCATTGGGGCTGAAAAGCTATTATCTTAGGATCATGCCCCATGAAATTTGTTGGAAAAACTTCTGTGGTCGTCATTAAGTCGGCCATCTTGGGGGGCCTTTACAAATGAGCTTTTTATTTTTTGTAATTTTTTTGGCAAAGGAAGAGAGAGCGACAAGACAGAGGGAGGGGGAAAAAAAAGAAAAGATACCTGTGCACCGCTGGGACCCTTAGATCCTTTGAATTGGTGCAAAGACAATCTGGGCCCGATTGATTAATGATATTAGCTTAGCGGGTAGCGCGAAGTTGAAAAAGTGGCGTGCTGGGTTATTGCCCATTGAGCTCGCCCACTCGCCAGTAACGGGAGTGGGGGTGGGCAAGTGGTGGGGGAGGGGGGGAGGGGGGGGGGGTGTAGAGTAAAGGAATGGGATAATGAGAGGGAGGTGAGTCTGGCAGGAAAATCGAAGTGTGGCTGTTCATTGGCAATTGTGTATGTAAAGTATCAGGTGCGACGCCCATTTATGGGCGATCAGCAGCAATATGAGGTAATGAGAATGAGAATAGAGATGAGAACTGGAAGAGGGGGCATTCCTCAAAGCCAGGGGGCAATTAAGTCCACTTTTGGAACGCTGGAGACACCCCAGCGGGAATATTCAAGTCCACTTTGTTTCTTTAAACCCCAGGAGTCGGGAGTGAGAACAAACACACACACACACACACACACACACACAGTATAAAACTGGATCATCATCAGGGAGACTAAACACGTCATGCTTTAAACGTGAGACCTGACCAGTAATTCACGGCTGGACTGCTGCATAATGTTCATAAATAATTAACTTTAAATTGCTTTTCATTTATCCCGAATCAACTCTGAATAAACTCCGGTTTGGGGCCGTTTCCAATCCACCGTCATTGATTTTTCACACCTGATTGACGTATTGTTGTTGGACACGCCCACCCCTCAATAACCAATCACACGTCTCTGAACCCACTCTGGAGGACATGCCATGCTCTTTCTCGCGTTACACTGAGCTGTGTGTATGTGTGTGTGTTTAGCAGACTATTATTGTACGCACGTGTAAAATGTAGCGTGTGCGTGATTTATGCAGGACGATACATGTAGCTTAGCATCATGTCCCTGCCGCTGCTGTGGAGTCGGTGGGCGAAGGTTTCCACGCAGGCGCTGCTGATCGTGGTCGATCAAGTGTCATCTGATTTGCATTCATTGAACGCATCATTATTCACAACATTTGATGTCCGCAAAAACACATTAGACCTCCCTGCTTCTGCGCCGGGTGGCGTTGGCCGCGACCGCCCAGACATCATTTGCGCGCCCAAATAGTCCAGATGTAAATTGATATGTAAGAAAATGCTCCATTAACTTTTTCATTAATGGTTATAATGCATTGTGAGTGTCATCCGCGGGGCGGTGCGCTTCCCTGAGCAAGGCCTCCCGCACACGCGCGCGCGCACAAACGCACACGCCTAGAAGCCCAGAGGGTGCACTGCAAGAGACACGCACACGCAACGTTTACCGATGTGACCGAACTTCACATGCAATCAGCTCTGGATAACGAGCGCGGAGCCACTTTTTATTGGCATTAATGGCGTGTTTATCGCCACGTTCTGTTGGCGTGAAGCGACTTAAAGGACGCACGAGACCCCGAGTCGACAAACCTCCTTCCTTTTCTTCTTCTGGGGACTTTGAGTCCGGTATTTCCCATGATTTGGTCTCCAACATCTGTCTCCATTGTGGTCGCCAGTCAGTCGCTCTACCTGAGCAGGTAATGGCAGAGCAGCAGAGCAGCAGAACCGCAGAGCAGCAGAACCGCAGAGCAGCAGAACCGCAGAACCGCAGAGCAGCAGAACCGCAGAGCAGCAGAAACGCAGAGCAGCAGAGCAGCAGAACCGCAGAACCAGCAGAGCAGCAGAACCGCAGAGCAGCAGAGCAGCAGAACCGCAGAGCAGCAGAACCGCAGAACCAGCAGAGCAGCAGAACCGCAGAACCAGCAGAGCAGCAGAACCGCAGAGCAGCAGAACCGCAGAGCTAATGAAGGCTAAAATGCCGGTTGTGGATGTTGGAATTGATTTTCTGCAAGTTTGTCTGTGGACACATGCGTGCCGCGCGTGCACATCCAACACACATGCGTGCCGCGCGTGCACATCCAACACACATGCGTGCCACGCGTGCCGCGCGTGCACATCCAACACACATGCGTGCCACGCGTGCCACGCGTGCACATCCAACACACATGCGTGCCGCGCGTGCCACGCGTGCACATCCAACACACATGCGTGCCGCGCGTGCACATCAACGCGCGAACACGCCCACCAGCAATCGCTCATGCAAGAGTTCGTACATCCATTGTTCTGTGGGTGGAGCACTTATCCATTTGTGTTCGCCGGCTGCTGAAGGGTAAGAATTAAAGGTAAGTGTGGGTAAAGCATTCGCACAATCGCGCACACGCACACGCACACACACGCACACACACGCACACACACACGCACGTGGGCCACTAGGCTGCAAAACCATGGCAACGTTTGTGGAGATCAAGCACGTGGCGACGTGAGAGTTCAGCTCGCTGCGGTTTGTTTATGACGACCGGAGATAACTTGTCCCGATAACCACGTTGGCCACAGTTCAGACGATGAAGAGGAGGGCGCCCTCATCCCGGGATGCTTCACGCGTTATCCAGTCAGGAATGCTCGAATACGGTGACTTAAAAAAAACAGATTGGGTGAGGTTGTGAAACCGTGGTGACGGAATCCCAAATGTCTGTCCTGCTGTGTGACCATGTGGATGAAGGAACTCGTTTCTCAGCTTCACGCAGTTTTACACAAGTTTACACGGAGTTTCTTTCTTTCATTGAACAACAACGAGTTTTACGACCTCGTAAAGCTGCTTTAAAATAAGCACAGTAAAAAAAATGTCTCATATAGTCTCCGTTCTTCTTCAGCTCCCATCTGCCTGCAGACAGTTCAAAGCCCCGCCCCTTCCTGCTGCATAGCCAATATGGCGGCCTTTGAAGGTGAAGCTCTCCATTAGGGACAGCTTGAGGTTGGAAGTCCAAACGTCCCCATGTAGCTTTGGGAGGAGGTCTGAAAGACGGCAGGACTGTGAGAAGACGACGGTTAGCAGCAAAGCTAGCTGCTGTGCACGCATGTGTGATGTCATCCTTTTTGATACCCAGAATGCCCTGTTGTCTAAAAACAGGATGATAATCAGTTATAACTCAAGGTCGTCTGCGATGCTGCATGAAGGTCGCTGGTTTTAAAGGTGAAGGCTGCCTAAATGCAGACGAACGCACGGCAGGTCTTTATTTCACTCGTGCTCTCCGATCAAATGCTTCGAGGACGGCAGAGACCGACGTTCTTAAAAATATTAAATCCCAATGATTAAAAATAAAAGAAGACACGGCGCTGATTGTCAGGCGGCTAACAATCAGCATGCGCGGGCCTCAGCAGGTGTGGCGGCCATTATCGGAACAGCTGGATTCAGTTGTGATCGTTTTCCCCGCTTCTCTGGTGACATCGACCCAGAACAGACGAATGAGACACGAGAAAGCTTGGCTAATTTCCTTTTCCGCCAACGCTCGCCCGCTCCCCTTTATTCTTCCTATTAAATTCACCGTTGAGGGGAGAAGACATTAACGGGAAAAACCCGACGGATCGTGCGGACGTTTCCCGCCTAGGCCGAGATATGAGCGATGTGTTAATCGGGCGGAATTATTGTGCATTCAATTACGGCACAATGGCTTCCAGAGAAGGCCGCGGCGGGGGTCCCTCCCTGACTGATGAGCGCTCTAATCTGCTAATCTCGCCGACCGGCGTGGAGGTGGGCCGGGGGGGGGGGGCTCAGTAGTTTATATGATAAGCCAAACGGCCCGACTCGCCGCCTGCCAACGGTGGCCAATAAAATTAAAGAGCCAGTGCGTGCCCGGGCGCGGCGGAAGATGAGAGGAAATCAGAGATAGATAAACAAATAGAATCATAAAAAGGCAGGGCGCTGTTGAAGTGGTAATTCAGTGGGAGTTCATTAGAGGAGAGATGGAGGGATGAGGAGTGGAGGGCTAAACTGTGGATGACATTACCTCTAATGTGGCCCCCCTGCAGAGTTTGTGATAGGGTGGCTGTTCCTTTAGCATGACGCCACGCTCACGAAGACAAACTCCCACTAAATAGGGTTTTTAGTATTGTACTATTTTAGAGCAGAAACGTCTCCAAATGAGGTTCTCGGATGCGTTCAGGCAAACGGCCAAGTCAAGACAACATTCGCAAATGAGTTCTGTGTTGGAGCAAATTTGCGAGGCGCTACGACATTCCGGGCGCTAAGCCTGAAGCTAAATCTTTTTCCCCTCTCCTCTAAAAAGTGCGAGCCGCCCGTCGGTTACTTTCGACCAATTACAATGTCCGATGAGAAGCGGACGCCGGTTTGTTCTAAAGCACAATAACTGTCTCTAATATGGAGCCAGCTAGCGTCCAATGAGCTGTTGACACTATCGACGATGCTTAAACGCTAACATAGTTAGCATGATTGAATCTTTTAAAGGGTTAATTTATAATTCCAACGATGACAAATCAGATGCTTATAAATAGTTATAAATAGTCACGGGGAGAATTACGGGCGAAGGCGCGTTCCGAGCGGCCGCATCGTCCGTCGCCGTTGTCTCCCGTCTACCTCTGTGATGTCTTAGTGAGACGTCACTTTGTCTGTAAACACATTTGCGTAGCTCTCGGCGTTCCGCGGGATTCTTCTTGTCTGGTGGAGTATATTTAGCATATGAAATGTGTCGCGGTGACAGGCGTGATAGGACACGCGCGTCGCCACGGGCGATCCTCCCTGCCTCCGCTGTCGTCGCTAAATAAGCAACCGATTGTGTTTAGTAGTTGTTGTTGTTTTTTAGCGTCTGCTGCTATGTGTGTGTGTGTGTGTGTGTGTGTGTGAGAGAGTTGCTTCTTTCTTTCTCTCCCTTACTTTATTGCTATTTTTCGACCGGGCGTCTTCAGATGTTCTTCCTCCCCTCCCGGTTATCCGGCGCTGGCTGCGTTGATGTGAAAGCCCAGACAAAGCGGGCGTTCAGCGCGGCGTGGATGTAAATGCTGCGGCGTGGCGGCGGCTGCCTTAATGAACAGCAGGGCCTGCAGCCCTCTGGCAGCACTTAAGCTTTAAAACATCTATTATTGAGGCGTGAGGAGAAGAAAAGCAGAGTGCCGAGCACTGACCCTTGCTCAGCCCCGTCTTTTTATATCTCCAGTCACGGGAGTGGAAGCGTCCATCTGCTGAAAGACGGGGGTGCCGCTGCAGCCTATCAGAATTTACGGTGCCAGATTAATTTGTAATCGCTGGATCGCGTCGACGCTGCCTTTATTAACGGGAGGTAAAACCCACGCCGTTTTCTGACGTCGACGTCGGTTTGGCGTGTGAACCGGCGACGGCGTCTCAGACGGATCTCACATTGCGTCTCCAAAAGGCAACCTTTTCATTTGGCTTTCTTCTTCCTGTCTTCCTAGCTGTGCGTTAGATGACATCATCAAAACGCCACACCCCCCCCCCCCATCACGTCCTACCGCCCCGTCCAGGTTAGCTTGATGCTAACCCTTTTCTCTTTTTCCATCGCTCTGCCGGATTTGTATTCCCTCACCTCCACCATTCGCCGAGTCGCAGCCGTCCCTCCAGTGTCGAGTGTCTTATTTCTGTACCGGAGGGCGAGCGCTAAGTGTGTTTCGTTGTGTGTGTGTGTGTGTGCGTGTGTGTGTGAGCGAACCATCTAATCCACTACACGCCGTGCGGATGTAGCGTACGAGAGGTTAGCCGTGAGCGTGAGTGGGCCTTGCTCCGCTCTGGACGCACTCATCGCCGCCGCTGCGTAATGGATTCCGCGGGTATATTTGCATACGGTATGGAGGTGATGGCGTTTGGTCCTCAGAGCGGCGTCTCGATGATGGTTGACTGTTAGCCAAGTGGACACTCTCGGGTGTCCCGCAGAGACACTCCAAACTTCCATCGGAGTGTTTTGGATCAGAAACGCTGGCAGCACGGAAGCATTCGTTGAAGGTTAAATTAAACGTCCGACAAAGATGGCGAGCGTCAGCGCGGTGTGTTTAACGGCATCACGGCGTTCCGAAGTCTCTGTCTCCCCTGGGGGGGAGGCCGCGCCCCCTCCCAGCGCCTCGACATCCCTCCCTTTTCTAATCGCTGTTGTCCAAATGCCAAAGTTGGGTGTTTTTCCGGTTAAATTTGGGGCGGCGACATTAATCTCACAGCCGACGTCGCAGCGGCGGCGCTAAAGGATGGCCGCCGTTATTTGTATCTTTGCGTGTTGAGCGTTTTGTCACAACGTAGGCGAGTTCTGCTTGCCTGGCGGATTTGCGTCGTCCCCCCGGGAGCCGTGTCCCAGTAAGAGACGCCGGTTGCTCGACGTAATTAGAACGGGAAGGTCCTTGTAAACCCATTAATATCTCGCCCGGGCTTAAATGGCTGAGTCGTCCGTCGGTGGTTCCCCGCCGGAGAACGCGGAGACGTTTCTGTGGAGAAGTGAGAAACGGCAACAAGACGGATGGAGGCGGCGAAGCAAACGGGTCGCGGCGCCGGCCTCGAAGCGCCGCTTCAGCTTTTAAGGAGAGCAGCGCTCCGTGGAAACCGTTCAGTCAAACGTCCCGGCCGGTTCCCTGGGGACTGGCGGGAACAATCTAAAGACACATATCAGCGGTCTGAGATTATCGATCAGCGGTCTGAGATTATCGGTCAGCGGTCTGAGATTATCGATCAGCGGTCTGAGATTATCGATCAGCGGTCTGAGATTATCGGTCAGCGGTCTGAGATTATCGGTCAGCGGTCTGAGATTATCGGTCAGCGGTCTGAGTTTATCGATCAGCGGTCTGAGATTATCGATCAGCGGTCTGAGATTATCGGTCAGCGGTCTGAGTTTATCGATCAGCGGTCTGAGATTATCGGTCAGCGGTCTGAGATTATCTGGACGAATACAGGATGTTTCTTTTCTCTCATGGCTGAAGGCACAGTTTTAGTTTTTTAATTATGTTCCGGTTCAGTAAAATTTTAATTACAGCCATTATTTATAAATAAAAGATTTAAAACGTGACTGTAGTTTTACCGTTTGTTCTGATTGATCCCTGACGATGTAGGTTTTCAGTGGAAAAGGGGCGGGTTGACTCGGGGAACCCTGCTGCTCCTCCGTGGAGTCCTTGCGGGACACCTCCACACTTTGTGACCTCACTGCCCAGTGGGCGTCGACCAGATTAAAATCAGTAAATGCACTCTCTCCCTCCCGACATTCCTCGCTCACTTTTTAAAATTAAAACTCATTGTTTTTGCTAAACGGGATGTTCCGGAGGCAGCCCCACGTGTGTGTGTGTGTGTGGTGATGGGGGGGGGGGGGGGGGGGTCAGTAGATTACTCTGGCCTAAAGTACCCCGCCCTTTCATTAACCTTCCCTCTCAGTTGTCTCATTTAATATAAAACACATTTCTAATCTGCAACCTGCTAAACAGTTCTGGAGCCCAATCTCTCTCTCTGTGAGTGAGTGTGTGTGTGTGTGTGTGTGTGTGTGTGTGTGTGTGTGTGTGCGTGTGTGTGAGTGTGTGTGTGTTGCCTTGGGTTCCGTCTGCCGAGCCCCCTAATTACTCCCTGAAACGGGGCGGCCAGGCTCCTCCTACGTGCTATCATCATTTTAAATTTATTTTGATTGATTTGTGTCAGCTTTAACTATGCTTTGGGCCACGGTCGATAAATAAAGATCAATACTTTAATGTTTTCCTGTGAACCTTTATTAAAAAATAGATTGGCTATAAAGAGGGCTGAATTACGAGGACGCCTTCCAATGCATGTCAACTGGAATCTAATTGAGCAACATTGAACCAGTTGAGATTAGTCCGGGGAGCGTGAGCTGCAGGAGGCCCAGAAGAGAGGGGGGGGGGGGGGGGGGGGTAAAGTTGGTCGGGCCAAAATCTCAGGCTGACATCGCCTTCAGTCAACGGGCTGAAACAAACAGAGACGCAGAACAGAAGAGATTTGCAATCCCAATCCCACAGATTAAAGCATTCCCGTTGTTCCCGTGCCGACGAGCAAACGGACGAACATTTTCGGGTAATTCCTTCGCCTCTTAGCCGCTCCAGGGATCACGGCGTCAGACAAAAGGTTAGAAGGTCAAGCAGAATTAAAAGGCCATCGGGGATGAAGAGCTCGTTATTAGAACTGGAACCGGGCGGGGCCGGGAGGGAGGAGCCGGATTAACGTGCTCCCGTGTTATTTGTGTCACAGCTTTCAGAATGGGACTCACCTTTTGAGCGGGGCGCAGATTATGGCCTAAATGTGGCACACACACACACACACACACACAGACACCACGTATCCAGTCCTGACGGTTGTAATGGTGCTAAAAACAAGCGCCCTCCCCGTTAGCTGAAATCGTGTGGAACAGAAAGCAGAGCTAAATGTTAAATATCAAATCAGAGGAAGAAACGAGCCATAAAGCGGGAACAATCATTTGGAACCTTTCAGCGCCGATACCTGCTGAGATTAAATCCCGATTCGCTCGATGCCTGTCTGGCGTTCCTCCACCCGGATCTCCCGGAACGCCGTTGCTCTAAAAAGGGCTGAGACGACGGCTTGACGTTTGAATGTGTGTCCCGGTTATTTGACACTTCCTCGCCAGATTGCAAATCCGTTGCTTTTTACCCTAAAAAAAAAAACTAAAGAAAAAGCGAGAATAGAAACATTTCCAAACTTTCCTGATAGAAGAAGGCGACGAAGAAGAGGAAGAAGAGGAGCGGCTCTATTTCAGATTCTGTCGCCTTTGTTTGAACGGCTGACGGATTAAATCCTCGTTAAATGTAAGGGATTAAACACAATCTCAAGTAACGGCTCTTCATCCGTCTGTCTCCGTCTCAGGTGGACGAATACTAATGAGTCATCTCCCCGGTCCTCGCCGACCTTCGCCTCTCGTCAGGTAGGTGATTGGAGCTCACACGTTGAATGCTGTGTGTGTGTGTGTGTGTGTGTGAGGGGGGGGGCGTTAAGCGTTTGTGCGTCTGGCTATAGTGCATTTTGGTGTAATGGCGTCCCAGTTGTCATGTCAGAAATCAATGGGAAGCAGAAGTCTCTGCAAACACGCGGAGGTCAAGGCTTCCTCCGCCTTAATATTTCATTTTGGGAACCCGCCTGGAGCTTTGGAAGACGAGCACGCTGCCCTCTGTCCTCCTGCAACACGCGCACGTGGACATTAGGACACGCCGCGTGTGGGTAGAACCGAACCGCACACACACACCGCTGCCCGTCCGGCGTGGTTCAGGTCAGGGTGATCTCAACCGATGGACCCGGTCCACTCCGTCCATCGCGTCCTCGCTCTGGACGGCGTCTAAAGAAACAAAAGGAAGTCGTCTCCACATCTGATTGACCCCATGGTCTTACTTTGGCGTTGGCATGTCAGGGCGGGGTCAGGATGACCCAGATGGGGCCCGACGCCAATCAGCGCCTCAGCGGAGACGGACAGACAAACGGGTCGGCCAGGCGCTGGTCGATGAGCCCTCGGGCCGGCCTGAGGAGGAGCCCCGTCTTGGAAGCATGGCGTTCCAGCCTGATGAGCAATCCGCCTCATCAAAAGACCTTTATCCCGATCAATAAGGCTTTCAGCAAGGGAGCCCTGCCCCGCCCGTCCAGCGTGGGCTCAGCAGGAGGTGCGTTCGCGTTCCAGCCCGTCCACTAATAGGACGAGAGGACGCCATTGTTGTTTATTCCAGCGCTGATGCGAATCCAATCAAGTCTGCTTCAAATAAAAACAAACAAGAACAAAATAAAATACGCTCTGAGGCTAAACGGAAGCGAGGCTCGGCCCGGCGGCTCGGCCCGGCGGCTCGGCCCGGCGGCCCGGCGACCCGAGAGGCAGCTCAGGGCTTTCACTGTTAGCATGTTAGCAGCATTTCCATGGCGATATGAAAACGCTGTCCCGAACAGCAGGCGGAGACGATCTATTATTTTGTGGTTATTCCAAAGCCTCGCTTTCCTCGGAATGAATTGATTCCGCCGCAGGAAGGCGGGATCCTCGGGCATTGGATGAGGACGTCTTGTTTGGCACGGCAATTATTTTCTGTGAAATTTACCACTTTCCATAATTATGTTCAAAACAGAGACAAACAAATTTCACACAAGAAGACTTGAAACCGAACAGCATTGAAGTCGGAAATGTCACTTTTCAAATTGTCATTTTTCAAATTGTCATTTTTTATGGGGGGGGGGGGCAGAAACATTTCTACGAAGATCTGTGGAGCGGTGAGCTCTGCAAATTATGTCTGATAAACACAAGGAACTCTGGGAACTGTAGTGTAAACACACACGGCTGTATTCCGTCTCCTCCTCCTCTTCCTCAGCCGGCCTTCCTGCCTCATCCCGTTAATGTTAATAGATCCAGCTGACGTTTTAATAAATTAAGCTTGATTAAGAAGATTGTCGCCCTTTTGACTCTAATGGGGTCTTAAACAAACTCTGATAGAATAATCAGGAATGAAACGCGCGTGTGTGTGTGTGTGTGTGTGTGTGTGTGCGTGCGTGTGTGTGTGTGTGTGTGTGGGGGGGTGTCTAAAGGGTTCATTTATTTAATTTCTGACTGTCGGCACATGCGCTTAGATGCCATGGCAACAACTTGACAGTGAGACTGTAAAGATAAATCACATTTGAAACGAGGAAATCATTCTGAGAGCGCAGACCTCCCCCAAGCTGCTCAGCCCCCCTTTATTGTATTTATGTTTTTAGATTCCTTAACCATGAATTCATTATTACTCTGGATTAGTTATTCACTAACGGCTCACTTTCACGTCCGTTTGTCCACGGCGTCTTAAAGGCAGCAGAAACAGAACCTCCTAAATTCACCTGGATCTGATTCTACATGCAAACATGCAAACGTTTAACACCGACGTCCTGCAGATATGTCGTTAGGTACTCGGTTAGGAGTGTGTGTGTGTGTGTGTGCGTGCGTGCGTCATGCTTTACGAGTCTTCCTCTCCTTCGCTGGGAGCGTATCTAAATTAAGATTCCCGTTGCTTCCCGGCCTGCTCCGAGGCCAACGGCCACATTTTAGGAATTAAGACACGGGAAGCTCGACTTCCTTTCTTGTTAATACCGATCTATAATTTCATTCACGGTGCTTTTTGTGGTCCGCGTATTTAGCAGAGCTAAATTTATGTTTTTTCCTTTTTTTGTTTTTTTTTCGTGTATCTTTTGGTCTTCGAAGCTTTTCTTAAAAAAAACCACAAAACTTTATTGTTCCGTGAATTCTTTTTTTTTTAATAAACAGCATTGGCGAATCGGTTGAGCAGCCTTCAGCGTCTGAAACTAGACTCTAAAACGCGTGAAGATATAATTATCAAGAAATCCAAATGATTGATTAAATATAAACTCCGACATTCCCAAGCCAAGTGAAGCGGGAAGTTTCCTACAAGCCGTTTCCAGAACACGATCATGTCAGACCTGCGTTTTGATTGATTGGGATATAAAACGTGAATTTGAGCGTGTTGCGTCTGCTGCTGTCGCACGTTGTTTTTTTTTAATGATTGTCAGCGTCTCAAACGGCTTCAGAACGGCCCCCGGGAAAGATTTAAGTCGGCGGCGGATGAGATTCGGAGGCAGAGGAAAGCCCAGGGCTGAAGCGTGTCGGCTTCGTTTTGCAGCTCTGCATTATTAACGGCGCTTCAGACTTACAGAAGCGGCCGACGTGCGCTCATCAAACACTTTTAGTAGGCGGCGGCGTCCTTTCAGGACCCAGCGCTTGTTGCAGTTCACCTGAGCGTCACCTGAGCGGGTGCGTTTCTTCATCGTCTTCTTCACTTTATTACCTGCTTTATTAACACAGCATGTATGAGAACGATATTCCGTGTGGCTGCACGCTCCGGGTCTTTCTGGGAATTCTATAGATATTCTTCAAGGTCAGGAGGAGAGGCTGCGACAATGGGAGAAGTTTCAATACGCCGCTCCCGTTGCAACGTGCCTATTTTTACTATCACCATGGCAACCGTCTCGATTTCAATGTTGAGGTAGAGATTGGACATCGGTGGTGATGTCGCACCTGCTACGGAACACACGCACGCGCACGCACACACACACGCCTTCACGTCTTTGGGTCTTTGTGTCGTAGCCAACTCGGATCAATTAAAGTCGCTCTTCGCTGATTGTAAACAACGACTCAAGGTTCACATCATTTCGGCGGTGACTGCGTGAGCAGAAACAAAAACCTTGTCAAGCGCCACAAGGACGCCGGCGCCGCCTTTGTTTCCTCCTCTCGGAGAAGATAAAGCTGTTAGTTGTTGAGGAGTCAAAGACCTGGAAGGATGTTTAGAAACTAAGACAACCTTCTAAGGACTTTCAAGGACTTTCCATGACTGCTGCTACTCGTGTTAGCTACGTTAGCTACGCCGTGCTTCCTGTCTCGCTGTCGAGCAGGAGCCACGTCTCTACGGCGGCGAAGGAGGCCGGTGCGATCCGTTAAACGGCGTTGGGCGAAGGCGTTCCTTCGTGCTTCCTATTCGATAACACGCTGCTTCTCTTTAGCTTCAGGCGCTAGCTCATGCTAATGTTGCAGGGATTGCTTTTTTGCTCTCTAAACGTTGATGAAACATGCGCTGAAGCAGTTTCGGCAGTCTCGTTTATATTCGTCAAGGAAACGGCGAGCGCCTTGGCGCTCACGCGTTTGCTGACTCGTCCTAATCCGCGGGACGCAGGAATAACGTCGGTGCATCCGTGCGTGTGGACGGGATTCTCGCGGCTGGGCGTGGTCGCTAACTCATCCATGCTAATGCTTCTGTAGCAACACAATGGGAGTCGCACACGGAAAGAAGAATCCGCTCCCACTTTCCTTCCTGTCACAAAACCCAGAGAGTTCCACGACGCGAGAGAGGACCGACGCGTACGAGTCCTCGGACCCGGAGAATCCCTGCAAATATTCAATAGAATGAGGCTTTAAGGAAGTTTAACGAGGACGGGCGGACGGACGGACGGACGGCTCTGTTCAGCCGGCCTTTATTGTGTCGTCGGTTGTGGATCTGAGATGATTCCCGGACTTGGCGTTGTCAGTTCTGGGTCAACATTGTGAATCTCAGGTCCTTCTGAGGAGAATGAAAGTTGATCTCAGCGAGAATCTGATTAAATAAAGGATGAAGAACGAGTCCAACTCGCCTTGATCGCCCACGCCTGCCGTGCTGGTTTGTTCTCCCTGCTGTCATTCTTTCTACTTTGCTTCCCTGTCAGTTTCTGTGTGTGTGTGTGTGTGTGTTTCCTGCTCCTTTTATTGTCTCATTAGAGAAACAGACTCTGGTCATCACACTCCAGAACTGCAGCAGGGACCCATTTACATGTACCACCACACACACACACACACACACACACACGCACACACACACACACACACACACGGACAAACAGCGGCACGGCGACGGTTTCTATTTCCCCAATTTTATTCTGATTTTGCCATTATCACAGATCAATAGAGAGAAATAGTCTGAGAATAACGGCGGCGTTGAAAAGTGAGACAACGGAGGAAGAGTTCAGGTCTTCATCGTCCTCTCTCTCCCCCTCTCTTGCTTTCCCTGTCTCTCTCCCCCTCTCTCCCCCTCTCTCTTTCCCTGTCTCTCTCCCCCTCTCTCTCCCCCCTCTCTCTGATATACATAGCAATGACCCTCCGTCTCAGCCATGCCGGCACCACGCTGCGAATTCCATCTAAGCAGAAAAACAAGTGGAGATTGTTATGCAAATGTGGAAATGGTGGGACAAAAAAAGGTGATATTTGTGTCCTTATGTGTGTGTTGGAAGGAGAGAGAGAGAGAGAGAGAGAGAGAGAGAGAGAGAGAGAGAGAGAGAGAGAGAGAGAGAGAGGAGAGAAAATAAACCAATCAAAGTGATGGAATAAAAAAATGGAGGGTGGGGAGGGAGAGAAAAATAGATTCAGCGTTGAATGTAGGTTCACATTCATTGGAAAGCAGAGAGTGTGTGTGTGTGTGTGTGTGTGTGTGTGCGCATCATGTAAATGAGTGTGTTTGTACATTTTTTGCTTCATATTTGTGTGTTTCTGGAAATGCTGACTCTTTATCTTTGTGTGTGTGTGTGTGTGCATTGAAACACACACACACACACACACACACACACACACACTGTAGACACCATTTACATGTCCCACACTTTTCAAGATGAAGAGCATCCTCTCGTTCCTCCTCCTCCTCAGTGTTTCCTTAACGGTCCTTCTTCTTCCTGAATTTCGCTTCTCAAGCGTTAATCTGATAACGTCGGCCGCTAAATATTTCCCCAGCGCCTTCTCTCAAACTCAAACACGGACGCACACACTCGCTGTGGCTCGCTGTGACTCGCTGTGGCTCGCTGTGACTCGCTGTGGCTCGCTGTGACTCGCTGTGGCTCGCTCTGACTCGCTCTGACTCGCTCTGACTCGCTCTGACTCGCTGTCACTGCCTCCTCCTCATCCTCACCAGACACGTTCACAAACATGATCGTCATCAATTATTCGCTGTGCGTCGTGAAACCCCGGTGCAACGCGCCGCGGAGCGCCCCCCCCAGGCCGGACACTGATCCCACGCTGCCTCAGGTTGCCTCGTCTCGGATGAAGGTTGCATCAGCTTACATCAGCAGCAGACACCGCAGTGGCAGACTGGACCCCCCCCACCACTAACATAAACACCCACCACTCCCAGCTGCTAGGATGGCATCAGAGCCAAAGATGAACTGGCGACTTGTCCAGGGTGTAACTCCGCCTCTCGCCCTTCGACCCCCCCGACCCGGCAACGGACAAAGCGGCTCAGAAGATGAATGAATGAATGGATATCATTATTTCTTTTTTAGACGTAAAACTTTATTACTTTGCACAAACGAAGGTCTTTAAACAGAGAAAACATGCTAATTATGCTAATGATGCTAATTGTAGATAATTCTGATTCTAATTCCTCCTAATAACAAGAAGAATAAAAGCAGGCAGAGGAATTAAATATTTCCAGCTATTGAATGACGGCAGCGGCTCCTGTTTCACTGTTGGGGGGGGGGGGGGGGGGTTCTATTTTCATTTCCAACTCCCACCAAATTCTCATCATAATTATGTCAATATCACTCCAAATGCAAACACTTCCAATCCTGACAGAAAGTAATATGGTGAAAGGCCATTAAAATGAGCCCCCCCCCCCCACACACACACACACCAATCACCTTCCAGCTTGCCCCCGCCCTCTACCCAATAAAACTTTTGGCAGGCTGAGCTGTTGTAATTGGCAGCCGTGCCGATAGACTCCTCAGTCCTGCGGGTCAAGAGTAATTTACTGAGCTGCTAAACACCGCTAGTTTCTCTCCTTTTTACCCATTCCAATCCCCCCCCCCCCCTCGCTCTGTTGTCCCCCCCAACATCCATATTGGAATTCCCATCCAGGCTGTATTACAAGACGAGATGATGGCTTAATCCCTTGTTAATTAGGGACAACATCTCCAGCAGCTGAGGCTAAAGCACCGCGCGGCGGCGGCGGCTCCGGGGACGAGGGGCTCTGGCCGAGCTGGCGCCTGAGCCAACAGAGCCTCGCTGGGGCTCAGGGAGCTGGCGAGGGACGGGGTAAAGAGGAGGAGGCTGGAGGGCTTGGATGAGGATTGAAAGGGGCTGCTTCCTAATCCCCCCCGCTGATGACTCCTGGAGGCTAATGGAGCCCGGTCAACGGGGGAACCGGATGGTCCTGGTTGGCCCGCTCCACTCCAGCTGGGTCAGCTGGAGTGTGCTGTCACTGGTTGTGTACTGGGGAGGTTTCCGTTGTTCCTTTGGCTGGAAACCACCGAGCAAAATGCGGTTTTCATGGGATCTGACCGGCGGCTCGGATGGAGCGGCTCCCCGCGGTGGCCCGCGCCGGTCGCTGTGTGTTTTACTTCAGCCGTTTAGAGGAATATTTGTTCGCCTCATCGGGGTCATATTTCCCCTGCCGTTCACAAGGAAAAGTCTCCGTGGCACTCAGACAAACAAAGGAACTTCATCTCTGTCAGAACCGTCTCCTCGTCCGGATTTCTCTCTCTCTCTCCTGCGAAATGGTCTCGGGTGAAGCCGAATTCACAGGTAAACGGATGGAAAAAGGGAAGGAAAAGAGTTGAGGCTCCGCAGCACGGAAAACGGGGGCCAAAAAGGCGGATTAAAAGTGCATCTTCTTACGTTTCCTGCTCGGGCGGCAACAAAAGCCCGTTTATCCGAGCCCACATTTCCACTAGCTCGGTGTTGGAAGGTAGCATTAGCAGAATGCACCATAAATACAACCAGGCTTGTCACTGTCCCCCCCCCTTATACCCCCCAACCCATCCCAAACACACACACACACACCCTGGAAAGCCCAGACTCCTGGAGCGTTCCAAACACTAGGTAATTATCCACCATCATACCGCCTGCTGCTTCCCTACCTGTGTATCCAGCACCGGGGGAGAGGGGGGAGGAGAGGAGAGGAGAGGAGAGGAGGGATGGATGGAAATGGAGAGGGATCAAGGTGTGTGTGTGTGTGTGTGTCGAGGGGGAGGTAAAGCCGAGGAGAGAAGGAAAACATGGAAATGGTGCAAGAGACGACTGAGATAGATGAAAACATTTTTTGATGTCCTATTTCTAGGAACGGCGTTCCCGCTTCCTGACGAGACTCGTCTCCAGGAAGCGGAGAACACACGAGAGTAAATCCGATCACGTCGGATCCATTCAAAGGGGAACTGCTGCAGCGGCTAACGATCTTTTCATTAACGTGCTCTTTTCGTGGCTCTACCTACGCGGTCCGGCGTGTCCTTTCTGGGCTCCCGTCGGTTCCGGCAGGCCCGGCGGAAGAGGGCCGGCCTCCTATCGCTAATGAAAGCAGAATCTTGGGTATTAAATTCCACCTGTGCTGCAGTGAGTTAAGAACACGCCATGGAGAGGACTAGAAAGCGAGTGGAAAGCCCTCTGCTCTCGTGGCTCGCCCTGTTTAAGTGTCTTTATTGGGAGTCAGGGACTGATCACGCCGCTAAGTGATCCGCCAAGGTCACGGGGAAGGGCAGCCGTGCTAATTAGCATGCTCTTTGGTGCAGCCGGGACGCGTTTGGCTTCAGCGCCATTAGTATGCTTCTCTGGTGGACTGAGGGGTTACGCTAAGCTACGCTAGCCATTAGTCCGCTCACATTTCAGGAGGTGATGACGTGCCGGGCGGCGATCATCATTAGTCCGCCGCCTCCACGGAACCCACTTCTACTTTCTCCGGATTTAATTCCCATTTAAAGTGGTCACGAATCTGTATTTTAGTGCGGTTTAAATAGCAAGAATTAACAATCACTCAGGTCTGAACTCAATCTTTAGTTGTTTTTTCTGTTCGAAGAAAAAGAAAGCTCACTTTTCAAATCCACCAAAACCCAAAGCAACTAATTCAGCAACAATCAGCTGATTGATTCGTTCCATTTAGCAGCTGAAAGCGGCTCACGTGCTGATCGTTGAAGCAAACGAGGCGAGGTGTTGACTGCAATACGCCAAAGCGGCGCCCGCAGGAAGAGGACGTGGCGTTGAAGACAAAGGACCGGTACGACGCGAGCGTTCGTTTCTCATAGTTCTTCTGTTTAGACCAGGCGTCGGCGTCGTCTTTGCACATTGGCAGGCAGCTCATCCCTCCCCGGTCCCTCCAGACCATCCCTCCCTTCCACTCCCCCCCCCCCCCTCCCCTCCCGTCACCCCCTTGTCCACATTTGTCTGATTTAGTGTGATCAGATCTGAGAGCTGAAGCCTGCCGCCGCTGTTAATGCACCGCGGCTTCCACATAATAGCAACTCGCGCTCACGCACGGCCGTCGGGGCGCCGGGAATCAGGCGGCATCCGGAGAAGAAAGAGGTGAGAAATCAGACGCGGAGCGCTCCGATGTTTACAGTCCCGGTTTATGCAGAATGTCGCTCCGTCCTTCCACCCGGACTCGTCACCCACAAAGCCTGCACAGGTAACGCAGGTAACTCCGTCGCTGAGGAGTTCTCCAGAAAGCCCGCTTGACCCGCAGGTTTGATACGGATCAGAGAGCGGTCCACGGGAGGAACACGGTGAAGAAGTTTGGAACATTTCCCCTCCTTCGCTGAATGCCAATCAGCCGCCATGATTGCTGGCACTCAGCTGGAAATCAGCTCGTTATCGTTCTGACCTTTGTCTCCTTAATTTGACGAGCGCCAAAATTCACTTTGGCACGATTCCTCGTGTGAAGGCGTCACCCGAAGACACGTGGACGATTATCCCGACCCCCTTCCTTCGCTCGGAAAACATCCCAATCGACGTTAGAAGTTTTCTTTTTTTTAATTGCTGAAAAACTTTACGGCATCAGATCAGAATTTTATACCAAAAGAAGTCTTTTAAGCTTTGTTCGTTTTAATGCCTTAAATCCCACCGTTTGTATTTCATTTGGTAAAAGGTCATTAAATTCGTATAAGCATCCTTCCTACAGAAAATAATGTGGCAGACGGCGTTGGCCTGGTGTTCGGGTAGTCGAGGTGATTTAAACGACTATTCCGGGGCCTGAAATGGCTGCAACGCGCTGAAACTTTGCTGAATGATTGAACCCGGACTGGCCCGGCGAGCTTTCGAACTTGTCTCGGTGATAAAAGCGTTACAGCAGGCGGACCCAAAGTACAACTTCAGTCTAAACTTTTACATCTCGCCTTGGAGAACGTTCACTGTAAAAAATGTTCTCCAGGCAACCGACTCCGCTGACCTCAATGCCCCGCTTGCAAGCGAGCTAACGCGCGGCCTTGCTAACTGATAGCTATCGATTGCGACGGTTCCAGCTGGCCGGAGCGTAGACTCTTCGGTAGTCGTAGTTTATCAATCAGCGCATCTCCGCATCCAGACCCTGATGTTTTTAAAAGTTTCTAAAGAGACTTGCGAGACTTTCGGTCAGTCTTGTGATCTATTTGGAGAAACACTTCGCGGTTCGTCTTCCTGAAAGCGGCGCTGTAACACATGCTGCCGTGGCCCCCGGCCACGTGCCTCTGACCTCCCAGTCGTTTTTGGCTCGGTCTTTCTCTCTACTCCTATTTTCTGCCTTAACTCTCTTTTATCTGTCTTTTCTTCGCAGCAGTTGGCTTGAATAGCGATGGAGCCCCCTCTGGATCTGATTAAGCCCCCCCCCCCCCCCCCACTTGGCAGAATCAGACAGCAGACATAAATATCTGGGGGCATCTGAGAGAGAGACGAGTCGGTTAAAGAGGACCGAGTGTAGATCGAGTTTCCACCCCTGTGCCAGAGCGACTCGGCGCGTCGGCTCTGAAGCAAGCGGCCGTTCTTGCATTACGGCTAATTTTATCTCCATTGTTCTCCCGCCGTTTAGCGATGGCGTGCCTCCGTCATTGTTTCTAACTAGCTTCAAACGCTAACAGTTGGAGTTTTACGACCGAAGCGATGAAAAGTCTTTCTTAGCTACCTTTGGACTCCTTGCGTCGACTCCTTTTTCGTCGAGCAGTGCAGACAGTTGCCGTTTCATTCACTTCGCAGTCGTAATCGCTGCAGATTTTATGTTGCCTGCAGGATGTCCCATAAACCGAGCTAAAATTTACTGGTCTTTAAAGTTTCCTAAAAATGTCAAAGCTGTTGGTGAAACACGAACTACTGTCGGGATGGAAGGAGGGAGGCCAGTCGTGCACAGATGTGCGCTTGTTGACCCAGCAGTTGAACCCGAGACTGTATTTTGATCTGCTTTAAACTCTTTCGGAGACGACTACGGAGCCGCTCCGTGCTGGACGGCGGACAGCGAGGACGAGTCCTCGTCGTCTTTGTGCTTCTACAGGTTAATAAGCAGCAGCCAACGCAACGGCTCACCTTCCAATCGTTAGCATGTTCGGATTAGCGACCAGGTAGGAAGTCTGACGCCACCCGAGTAGAAAATGTTTCTTGAGTGAAGCTCATCTTAAAATTCGTTCTTCATCTCTTTGTAGCTTTAGAAGCTCGCTCTCGTCTTCCTCACATCACTCATCCTCCCGGTCTTCCCGGTCTTCCTCGGTTCACCGTAGCGACTTCACTTCCTGTCGCCCTCTCTGCTAGCAGTACTCACATCTCACCACTAGAGGCTCCCTGCTGAGAGGAGCCTCGCATCGCCTCCTCTCCTCCTCACGCTGCTCCTCCAGATCGGCGGGGGGGCGATGTCTCGACACTTGTAAATGAACCTCCGCCCCTCCTAATCTGTCACTTTAATGCACTATAGATTTTATTTCAGCCTCTGTAGTATCACATTCTCAATAATCATCATCAAAGTGACGCCGCTGTCCCCTCCTGCAGAAATTAAATCTCGCCGCTGAGTGCACAACTAATAAAAGCTGTTGCCTTGAGGAAATAAAAATAAATAAATATGATGAATCATAAGCAGCGGGGATTTGTATTCAGATGTGAAAGACAATTACACAAAGAGTTTGAATTTATCAGATGCTTCTCCTCTCAAAGGCTCAATAAGGGGCCACCGCCGGGCGACACACACACACACACACACACACACACACACACACACACAATACCACAACATGAAAATATTCTTTGTTAGATTTTCATTTATATCAGATTCAATAAAAAATACAATTACCAGTCCTGAATTTCAGCCGTGATGTCATAGAAACACACAAACAACACTCACCGTGCAGTTATAGTGTGTGTGTGTTTGTGCAATGGTTGTGTGTTTGAGTGACATTTTACACTCATCTCGTCCTCCATTGTGATCCCAACGTGATCCCAGAGTGATCCCAGTGTGATCCCAGTGTGATCCCAGAGTGATCCCAACGTGATCACAGCGTGATCCCAACGTGATCCCAGCGTGATCCCAACGTGATCCCAGCGTGATCCCAGAGTGATCCCAGAGTGATCCCAACGTGATCCCAGCGTGATCCCAGCGTGATCCCAGTGTGACTCAATTTCAGATTCTGTTTCTGAGAATTTTTTTTATTTTTAAATTTCTAACTGCAAAGCAAGAAATAAAAAATAGAATCAAATGATGTTCTGGTGAAAGGACAGCAATTAGGCCAAGTTTTATTGAAATGCACCGTTTACAACTTGTTAATGATATTTGGGGTGAAGATGAAGTCAGGCTGTAAAGGTTAACAGATTGATGACACGATCAGAATAAATCAGACATTAGTCTCTAATCCCTTCAGATTAAAAACATCTCCTGAATCCAGGAACGTTCTTTCACCTTTCTTTGTGAGAACGTTCTTGAAATGCTGTTTATGCTTCTTTGTCTTTTCTTTGAGAAGAGAATATCGGTAAAAGATCTTCTGTCTCGTCCATCTTCTCAGAACTATTTTTTAAATACATATTATTATTATTATTATTATTATTATTAAGCGTTTTAAGGGCTCTTTTTCTCTGTAAAGGTTCCAAGGTTCCTGATTTCAGGACTTCTGAATCGAACTTGTTTCTCTGTAGTTTGGATGAAGCGGCACTTTAGCACGGTGAAGGTCATTTATCTGCTTTTATAGTCGCACGATGAAGATAATCAATATGAGATGAAACAAAAGAAACACTTGAGCTTGAATTATTTTGTCCTAATTGTGACAGAAAAACCTGAAATTCTGAGCTTTTATCCGACTAAAACCTTGAAAGTCAAATTTGTTGCTGAAACAAATGTACAAAGAAAGAGTTCCATTTTCAAGCCTAATTAGCATTTTCATTCTCCCGCTAGCCGCTAGCCGCTAGCTGCTAGCTGCTAGCGGCGCGGCGCCGACACTGCGATGATCACTGAGATGTGAGGAGAACCGGCTCCCCGGATAGCTCAGACCCAATCGCCTCGCCTCTCTCCCAACCTGTCCTCCGTCCCCGACTCTCTCCCAACCTGTCCTCCGTCCCCGACTCTCTCCCAACCTGTCCTCCGTCCCCGACTCTCTCCCAACCTGTCCTCCGTCCCCGGCTCTCTCCCAACCTGTCCTCCGTCCCCGACTCTCTCCCAACCTGTCCTCCGTCCCCGACTCTCTCCCAACCTGTCCTCCGTCCCCGGCTCTCTCCCAACCTGTCCTCTGTCCCCGACTCTCTCCCAACCTGTCCTCCGTCCCTGACTCTCTCCCAACCTGTCCTCCGTCCCTGACTCTCCTCTACTTTCCTCGGCCTGGCTGGCTGACAGTTGGAGTCATCCGGGCCCCCCCCCCCCCTCCCCCTCCTCCGTGGGGTTTGAGGAGCAGCTCCGGAGCTGGATGCCCCCCCACGCCCCAGTGGCTCTCTGACTCGCCCCCAGCGAGAAGGGAAGTGAAGTGCGGGCGAGCTCGGGTTGCTCTGCTGGGAGAGGGGGGGGGGGGGGGGGCTGCGGGCCGGAAGGTTCGGCCCGGTTCCTCCTGCAGTGAGACCAGGCCGGACAGGCGCCGACTCGACCTCCTCAAACTGATGTGGCACCGGCTGGCAGCGCGGTCGCCGTTGCTCCCCCCCCCCCCCTCTCTCTTCAGCCTCCTTTTCAACAGCTCACTGCTTCCGTCTTCGGTTCTCCGAGGAGCATTTTCTTTTTCCGTAGGTAGTCTGCAGCCGACGGTCATGTGACCGCTTAGAAGATCCTGTTTCATGATGAAGTTAATCAATTCCGTTCCATTTATCAACGTTTTCAGTCTGTTAGGATAAAGTGTCGACATTTTACTCTCCTTGCTTTTTATTCCCGGCGTTCCTGCCATCCTTCCGGTCCTCCAAAACTCATAGTTTTATCCTCTTTGTGTCTTCCTTGTTGTTCCCGTTTCTCCAGGAGTCATTAAAGACTATTTCCTTATCAATACCTGCACAACATTCACTTTAGCTCATTTACGAAACATTTCAATCACACGTTTGAGAGTTACGTTGGAAAGCGTTCCGATAATTTACAACTTCTTACGTTACATCGACAGGATGTATTATAATCGAGTCTTTATCAGTTTTAACGTGGTGATTTAATTTATTCGTAATTTTTTTACCTCATTGCGAGTCGGACGACTTTATGAGAATGCCGTTCGTTTGTTTGTTAGCGAGATAAGTGAAAACGCTTTTAATGGATTTCAATTAAATTTTATGGAAAAGTTCCCCCCGGGGGGGGGGGGGCAGGTGATTACATTTTGAAGCTTATTTTGGAAACATGGTATGTTTCGGAATGCCTTTATTTATTTTACGCAGCCGGCTATAGCGTCGCCGTGCTACGCCGGATCCTGCTTCTGATTGGCCGGTCTTCATGACGGTAATTCCCAATCCGCGCTCCGTGTCCATATCACCCCCGTTAGCAGCTGCTAACGTCTCCTGTAATTAATCAGGAGGCACTTTTCCAAGAACTGTCATCCCAGAAGTTGCACCGGGGTGCGACCCTGTCCGCGCTTATTGCTCGCCACCACAAAGAGAATGCGGCTTCCTGCTGATCGCTAATGATGGCTCTTCACTCCCCCCCCCCCCGTTTCTGTACCCAGAGCGGTCTGTCAGAGGCAGCATCAAAGGTCCGGGGCTCTGGTTGGAACGGCTGCATCCTGGGAACACATTAGCGAGCACGGCTCCGCCATCCCACTCGCTTCCATCGCTTTGAAGTCCTCGCCTCTCGCCGCCCTGACCCCCTCCCCCCCCCCCCCCCGGCCGTGAGGATCCTTTCTGCGAATTTGCTCTTAAATCGACAGCTTCGCAGTCGGGTTGACGAGGGTTGACAAACGGACCCCAACTCAGGGCCGACCCAAATGATCGGCTGGGGCCTCGAGGTTGGCGTGGAAACCCGCCCGGCGTTTGGAAAGACCTCAAATTATTAGAACTTAATTTCCTTTGATTGCATTTGAACTCACTTCGGGGGGGGGGATTTGTGCGTTTCTTAATTCAGCCAGGGAAGGTTAATTGAAGCGCCGCTACCTTGAAACGGTCGCTCGAGTCGTTCCAGTTCCTCTCCGGCACCCTCGCCACATAAATCATCTCGTCTTTGTTAGTCTTGAATCAAACTTTTCAGAATTATTAAAAGTAAGAGAATAAAAAGGATAAGAGGATAAAGCCTGAAATATGGCGTTTGATTCGTCCGGAGCGCCGAGTGGCATCAGAAGGGTGAAACAGGCGGGGGGGGGGGCTGTTGTGTTGGGTGTCGGGTGTCGGATGATGTGTCCGGGTAGAGTTTGATTATGTCAGACGCCGCCGTTGTCCTAAAGAAGGGAGGGAGGGAGGATGATGGAGAAAGTGAAGAGATCATTGACCTTTCAGACGTGGCTCTCCCCATTAAGGGAGTGGCTGCTCCACTCGGGGAGTCGCTGCCGACTCCTCCGTGTGCTGGAAGCATGGTCCGAGTTCCGGGAAGGATCAGTCCAGACTCGCGTCTCAACCGGGGGGGGGGGGGGGGGTGCTTAGCATCGTCGGGATTACAAAGGTTCCAGCCCTGAAGACGGTTTCAAACTTTTAAAGGCCTTCGTGCTGTCGGGCTCCGGGCGGGAAGGAAGGTGGCGCCCCGATCCATCCATCGCTCCACGGAATCTAAATCTAAACTCGGCAAGCCGGAAAGTCGGAGACCAAAAGTCGGCTCGACCGCGCAAAGAGGAGGCGAGCAACGTGTTTTAATAACGCACCTCGACGCCGCGCTGCTCTCATTGTAGACAAAGTGTGCCACCCCCCCCCCCCCAGACACACGGAATGAAAGGAGGTGTCAGGGTCGCACGAGGCTGAGAAGGCCGCGGATTGATTCCCTCTTTGCACGTCGAGCTCATCTCGACTGAAACGAACTCCGCGGGGTGCATATCAATCACGGGACGGAGAGAAAAATCAGAAGCTCCGGGGCGTGGCCATAGAATCCAGAGGTTCTCCATTAAAGGGGGGGGGGGGGGTAGATCTCTAAGGACGTTTCATCTGTCCATTCAAAGGCGCCGATGTTTCCGTTGCACCTTGTTTTTCCACGCCGGTTCACAGACGTTTCTCGGAGAGGCGTGAATCTTTTTCAGAAACTTTGATTAGACACGTTTTTGCTTCGCTTCGAAAAGATTGCGGCGAAGCGAGCTCCTCCTTGCCATCAACTGGGTTTTAAATAATCAAATAGCTGACTAGAAAAGCCCCCCCGGAGAGCGCAGACCTCCCCCAAGCAGCTCGTTCCCCTCCCAACTGGATCCACACCGTCCACACGGTGATCTGGATCAGCACCAGAAGGTTCTAGATTGTTCTGGGTTTAAATGGGTTTAATGTTAAAATGTAATATTTATTCCTGACCTCATTCTGGATCAGAACCAGAAGACGTGTTTCATGATGGTTCTGATCGGACCCCTTTATGACTGGGATGTTTGGGGAGTGAATTGAATGCAGATTTTACAAGAT
>NC_090903.1:15051769-15075307 GCF_040956055.1 Brachionichthys hirsutus | reverse complement strand
CTGTACACAGTTACTTAGGAAAGTCGTACTTATGCACAAATACAGGCCGCACAAAAGGATTACATACACGCACACATATTATGTTAAAGAATCTGCAGGGATGTGCTACAAACAGCACACACACGCACGCGCACACACACACACACACCTGTAAACACACACGTGTGAATGTACAGAGGCAAACGCCTGAGGAGGGAATGCAAAGTGTTGACTTATTGGACGCTGCACGCTTCCATTCCTTCCATGTGTTTCTTGTGTGTGCGTGTGTGTGCGTGTGTGTGTGTGTGCATGCGTATGTGTCTCCGTAGGGTCCTCTGGCTCTGGGCTGTCCTCTCACCCGCCTGTAATGGTCCATGCAGGCCCGGCCTAATGGGGTGGACGCCGGTGTCAACTTCATTACTTTACATCTCCCGCCAAGATGAAAAGTCTCCCCCTTTGACGCATCGGCGGCATTCTTGCCCCCCCCCATCTGCCTTTACCTCACCTGCTGTAAATATTACCTGAAATGTACAGAAGAAGGCCGATTGGCCCGGAGGGACTTTGTTTATCAATCTGGGATTTCAGGCGGCACGACTTGCTGCTTTTATAGCGCTGATGCTAAATGCTAGGCGCTAATTCACACACAGTTCTGACTCATTAAGATGCAACAGATGTTCTGCCCCCCCCGCCCAGGTGTTACGACCCAGTTAGCATGTCAGACCCGGACAGGTGCGCCGCTGTTCCGCCCTTCCTGCTTGTTTAATACTATATTTTGCTTCTACGCAGCTAAAGTTTAACCTGCAGGTACATTAGCGTTCTGCAGCCTTTAATTCCCCATAAAACAAGAGCAGCAGCTCGAAAGCTCACAGTAACCCTTTATTCTAACACATGTCGAGCGGCGCCGGCGCCTTGATAGTTTAATAGCGCCTGTAAGGCCGGCGCTACTGATGTTCACTGGTCCCTGGGACGCCACACATGGAGACGCGCGGCTCCGCTCGACCACCGCAGCCTGTTTGTCAGCCATCTTTCATCTTTGGGCCGGTGCTATAGGCAGAGCGGGAGCAGCAGGCGGTGCGGTTCTGTTCTAACGCTCCGAGTTAGACATGCATATATTCCTATTCTAGTCGACGCTCCCGGAACAAGACAACAGAGAGCAAACAGAATGACCTTGAAATATTTATCCCCAACCTCGCTTTGGAGAATTAAGTTTGGTGCCGGGGCGACTCGCAGCGATCCCAGCTTCGCTTGGTTGGGAGGCCCGTAGACAAACACACGCACGCACACACACACACACGCACGCACGCTCGCCTGGTGTAGACCGAGACAAACGCCATCTTGCAGTGTTGAATATTAAAGGCGGTCATGGAGGCGAGGCTTTGATTGGGACAATAAAGGCTGATGAAGAGGAGAGGGTGTCACAGTGCGAAGGATGGAGCCAGAACACTGAAGTGGAAGCCAGGACGTGTGTGTGTGTGAGGCGCAGAGTGACCCAGTCCAAAGAAATGCGGGTCAAACTGGTGACAGGATGGAGTCGGATGGGGGGGGGCGATCACATTTTAAAGCATGTTTTCACTTTATCCGAACCGTTTCTTGTGTCACAGATTTGATCTGGCGCTCAGCTCCGGTCCGTTTTTTGACGACCACCACCAGAGGGTGTTTGGGTCGCGTCCGTCCGAGATCCGAGCAGAGTAGCTGCTGAGAACACGAAGAAAAAGATGCTAAACGCTCCGTTAGCGTGTAGTCGGTTTATTAGCTCAACATGCTAAATGGGGCTAACGGCAGCCAGCTCCGTCGGAGCTTTATTTACGGGAAGTTCTCTAAATCAACATCCGACTTTCATCCGGATCCGACGTTCCCACACTTCAGAGAGAGGTGGGGGGGATCACAAAGGATCCCCAAACTAGCTTCTGATTTATTTGGGTATGTGCTATCGCTAATGATCCGTGCCCGAGCATCAGACGGGACGTCTGCGCGGCAGCAGTGATTGAGGCCTCGCCAGCAGCCTCTTTGTTGTCCTTATGTAATTGTCGTGTTCAAAGGGAATCTTTATTGAAACAATAACAAAGCACATGTCCGCAAATTAGCTTCACGTTCTCCCATCCAGCGCCTCATTGTCTGCAATGCCTGTGAGGGCTGAGAATAATGGATGACTGGAGAGGAGCGAGGCGAAGCGGCGGGCTGCGGGAGGCGTGTTGGCAGCGCGGTAAAGAGAAGCCTGCCGGATTGTTGGAGCGCCGCGGAAGGATTCCTGCCAGTTCCGATGCCACCGGGACTTCCTGACCTGTCTGCGTGCGCGACTGAACTTCCACAACGGAAAGCCTGGCCGTCGTCTCTGCCGATGCGTGCGTGAGCGGCGTGCACGTGCGTGGGAGGCGGGCGGATGAAGATGATGCTTGCCTTGTATTCGATGTGATCTGCAGCCTCACCTCTGTCATTATATTTAGCATACGATCCGGCTCGGTGTTTCATTACGCGTTCCCGGCTCCGGCTCCGGCTCCGCGGTGGGAATCTCACATCTCAATTAGCCTCCGCGTTGTGGACGTAAAAAAAAAAAATCCTTAATGTGCGGCGGGAAATGGAAGCGGATTGCAACTGGAAGCTGGGGCTGAAGCGCGTGTGGCGTGACTGTGTGTGTGTGTGTGTGTGTGGGGGGGGGGGGGGGGGGGGGGGGGGGGGGGGGGGGGACGGACACGCATGAAGCTCGACCTCAACCAGAGTCGGCCTCGACTCCGTTCGACCGTTTGTGTGAGTGAAAAACTCATTTTTACAGTTTCAAACGGATCAAAAATGTAAACGAAACTCTCCTCGACCGGATCAGACGTCCCCGTCCAGAATGAAACGAAGGCTTTTCTGTGTTTCTGCTCGTCTCAGGTGGAACTAGAAAACACACTCGGAGAGCGCAGACCTCCGCCAAGCTGCTCGTTCCCGTCTCCCTTCCTGCCTTTCAAGCTGCGACAGAGGAGATCGAGACCCAGGCTGAAAGCAGATGAGAACTCATTTTGTCGGCTAATCAAGTTCAAAACTGTGCGATTGGATGCATTTATCCTTAAATCAGAGGTGTGTGTGTGTGTGTGTGTGTGTGTGTGCGCGCATGCCCGAAACGTGTTGTGTTGTGGCTAAGATGTTGCTGGATGTGAGAGACTGAAGGTAGACAAAGACCTGGAGGCCTGAAGGCGGGGTTTAAATCGTCAGGGGGACGCCGGGCCCAGGTGCTCCAAATGACTCTGGCTCCGCCCACAGGTACCTCAAAGAGAGTAGAACCGAGCTAAGAGGTCCGGTCAGAGGGTTTGGACCGGCCTCCGAAGCAACGGAGCCAAACTTTCTGCGCTCTCTGTTGGACCGTCAGTGAGAAAGTGATCGGAAACGTCGGAGCAGCAGGGGGGCCGACGCCATGCCGACGCCATGCTCAAGAGCACCTTGACGGTAGTTGTTCAAGGAGGAAACGGCTTTAGCTTAGAATGCGGCCCACGTCACGCCGGAATCATCGCGGATCCTTCCCCAGAGTTTCCTTGATCTCACATTAGCATATCTGTTATCCAAGAAACGGAAGCAGAGGCAACATTTACATCCAAGCGGGAAGTATCTGCACACACACGCCTGTAACACACCCCGGGGTTGACCATCCCGGACAGAAGTTCCTGTTTGAGTCTGTCGGCCAGCAGGGGGCAGCGTTCTTCTCTGACTCCTCGTTGGGCCGCACATGAAAGGCTTTCCTTGAGACATCCTTAAAATAAGCTCCAGATTTATTCCATGAAATAAATAAAGCTGCAACGCGTCATAAAGAGTCGTTTATAAAGGCAGAAAGTAACTTTAAGTCCAAATCGAATGCAGGAAGGTTATTTAAACACTGGAGGAGTCATTGAGGCCCGTTATCCAGTCGTCTCATTGCTTCAGGTCCAGAGGAAAGGTCGCCGTCTGGATTCCCTCTCAGCTCCGCACCTGGAAGGACCTGCTTCCTGATTAGCATTCTACCCATTCAGCTGCAGGTAATTAGCTTCATTTAGTATTGACAGAGCTCGAGCTGCAGGTTGTTCAGTCCCCGCGAAGAGGTCGAGTAATCCCGCAGCAAATGTGAGCGGGAAATACGCCGGAATTATATTTAATGTCTTTTTCGCAGCGGGGTTGCTTTGTTACCGTGGGAACAACGAGGCGAGGTTATCCCGCTTCCGCGCTGTCGAGGTCCAACGGATCCCGAATGAGCATCTGTTGGAATATTCTATGAATATCACAGCCGTGATTTTATTCTCCTTCCTGGTTTAGTGGGATTGTGCTGATCCTGAGAGATCAGTTATTGATTAGCGCCGCCTGCATGCCGGTCCAACCGGGAGCTGCAGGAGGAGAGGCGGTCCAGCGGCGGCGCCGTGGAAACCATCCGGCCCGGTTTCTGTCAGTAGAACTGGAGCTGACCTCGAACAACCAGCGCAACCAGTGCTACAAACACGATGCTAGCTTGTTCGCACGCTAGCCCCGGCTACTGGCGGCGCAAAGAGAGGCCAGCCAGCGGCTCCCGCTGTTGTTGCTACGCGTGCTAACGTGTCGTAGCCTTTAGCCTCAGCCAGGATCAGCTTTCTAATTCGGGATCTTTCCAGCTGTAGTTTTTGGTTTTCCTCACCTAAACTACATTTCCTGTATTGTTTTAAACACTCAGAGGTTTCGGTGTAATTGAAGGATTTTCGAGGTTTGCTCCACGAGCTGGGAGAAATCTCTGACGTCTCTAATCCGCCCCCCTAAAGAAGGAACAGGGGGATGAGGCGTCGGTCCACGCCCGTCCCCGCCCGGCGGAGGCTCAGGACACCGAGCGGTGGGGAGGGTGGAACATCACGGGGGTAAAGGTCAAACAGGAGTGCAGCCGCTTTGAGTTCACCTGCACCGCCGGACGCTTCCAAACCTCTCTCTCTCTCTCTCTCTCTCTCTCTCTCTCTCTCTCTCTCTCTCTCTCTCTCCGGTGCCAGGGCCAGCTCGCTGAAAGGAAAACAGAAACGAGAAGGAGATCGGATTTCCATTCCGCGTTGGATGGCTGGTCTGAAACCACAAAGTGCGCTGGCACTGGACAAAGAGCCTGGATTCAATAAATATGCGGACTAAGCTCTCCCATTCAGACCCCGCAGGATTGAGTTCCTTATTTAGGTCATTTAGATCCAGTATGCAGCTCGAATCTATACCTCCACTCATCCTCCCATCCTCTCTCTCTCTCTCTCTCTCTCTCTCTCTTCGCACTTCTAAATAAAAAAGATGAGGGAAGCCAGTGAGTGTGGGCGTGCGAGAACGGCTGTGAGTGGGGGAGGGAGGGAGGGGGGGGGGCATTGAGGATTGTTTTTTCTTCTCCATGCATGACGGTGGACGCTTGTGTGCTTTCTTAATAATGACAAAAAGAGAAGAGGAGCGCTGGAGGGGGGGGGGGGACAACAAAAAGAACAGAATGCGTCAAGTAGATTGAGAAACGGGGGATTAAGAGTGGAAGACGGGGAGGGGGGGGGGGGGGGTTGTATTTTGACATTTTATTAGAGTCTCAATGAGGTCTGCACCTCAACGCTCTCCTGCCTCCTCGCTTAGCCTGATCTTAATTGGCCATTAGATTGAAAAATAGCCTCTACGTCCTCTCCTCCTCCTCCTCCTCCTCCTCTTCGTCTCCTCCTCCTCTCCTCTCCTCTGCAGCGCCGGAGCTGATTAGACCTTTGATTTACTAATAAACACAAAGAAACAGATTAGCGTCGAGGCCGAGGTGGGATCGGCCGAACCGGTTTGGAAAGGGGGGAATTAAAAGAGCGTTAGCCGCGGCGGCTCGTGTTAGCGCCAAAGACGTTACATTGAAATAGAAAAAGAGGGACGAACTCCTCCTCCTGAAGCTCAGTTGCTTTTCTACTGAAGTCTTTTTCTTTCCTTCAAAGTTTCCCGACACTATAATTAGAATTAGAATCTATCTATCTATCTATCTATCTATCTATCTATCTATCTATCTATCTCTCTCTCTCTCTCTCTGTCTATCTATCTATCTATCTATCTATCTATCTCTCTCTCTCTCTCTCTGTCTATCTATCTATCTATCTATCTATCTATCTCTCTCTCTCTCTGTCTATCTATCTATCTATCTATCTATCTATCTATCTATCTATCTATCTATCTATCTATCTATCTATCTATCTATCTATCTATCTATCTATCTCTGTCTATCTATCTATCTATCTATCTATCTCTCTCTCTCTCTGTCTATCTATCTATCTATCTACTGTATCTATCTATCTATCTATCTATCTATCTATCTATCTCTCTCTCTCTCTGTCTATCTATCTATCTATCTATCTATCTATCTATCTATCTATCTATCTCTCTCTCTCTCTGTCTATCTATCTATCTATCTACTGTATCTATCTATCTATCTATCTATCTATCTATCTATCTATCTATCTATCTATCTATCTATCTATCTCTCTCTGTCTATCTATCTATCTATCTATCTATCTATCTATCTATCTATCTATCTATCTATCTATCTATCTATCTATCTATCTATCTATCTATCTATCTCTCTGTCTATCTCTCTATCTATCTACCTCTCTATCTATCTATCTATCTACCTCTCTCTCTATCTGTCTATCTATCTCTCTGTCTATCTGTCTATCTATCTATCTATCTATCTACCTCTCTATCTATCTATCTATCTATCTATCTCTCTCTCTCTCTCTCTCTCAATCAGCGCTGCTGTTGGCTGAGAGTGAGAACGACAGCCGTAATTACTCACTAAATAGGCAATCACCGAGGGGGCGCCGGCGCAATCAAGACTGCAGGCGTGTTTTGGGGCGCTTCCACGGAAACGGCGGTCCGATGCGGCGGAGAACGAAGGAGGGGAAAGCCAGTTCCACCGGGCAGAGGAGTGAGGGCGAGAGAGTCATCAGGGCTGAAAGAAGAGCATCATGGGTAACTTTAGGAGATCAGGTCGTAGCTTGAGTCGTTAGCGACGAGCTAACGTTTAACGTTACCCATGCTCAAGCAACCTTTACAGAAAGTTTAGAGAGAGAGAAAAGTCGCTTTTTACTTTTGATCCGGCAATCATAACGTCCATCTAATCACCAAAAACGGCGCTTAATGGCTGAATAAAATACGAATCAATCAGACTGGATATCTGCCTTCAACAGCTTTGAAAGTGCAAACGCTAATGAATGCATCCCAGCAGGAGGAGTATTTGCTGTAATATACATTATTACTTGGGAATTATTAATCGGCATCGTGCCAGAGGAGACGGCGTGTGGGCGGGGCTAGACTGTCGTTCATTTCAATCGGGAGGAGACTCATCAAATTTGGCAGCGCCGTATAAATCACCAAATGGTTATTGATTTCGCTGAAGCCGTATCAGCAACAAAATAACTTTCAGTCGACGGCGACAATGTCGATAAAGTTTTCCTCTTGTCTTTGGACCTGCTGACGCAGAAACCGCCATTCCAGAGTTTTCCATGAACGACGCAGGAAGGGAGCGATTTATCTGGATTCCTATCGAAGCTTCTTCACGAAACAGAATTCCAGCATCGAAATGGGATTTAAATATCGAAATAGTCGCATTCTATGTTTTTATTTGTTTATTGTAAGAGTTCTTTCTGGGATTGATTGCTCATGATTGATTTGTCCATGCATCAAACCCACGTGATATTACCTAACGTGCATTTACAGGCGTGCTCGGCGCTCCGTGTTCGGAGCGCTACAGTTATTACTGAGGAGATCCTTCCTGGGAAGGAGAGGCCAGACCTTGGAATGGTTTAATCAATAGAGGAATGTTGCCTCTAATGAAGTGTGTCAGCCTCTTAACGGGACTAAAACCTTCATCAAGTCGATGACGACGGGCGGGTTAAACCCGAGGCCCATCTGAATAATCACGCCACCTTATTGACCGCCGCTGGATGAGGGGAATGCCAAACACACACACTGGAACGCACACCTCATTAAAGTCACACGACACGCAAAGATCAGGGTCGAGAAATAGAAATGTGCGGCGAGTGCCGCTGGGTTCTGGATGGACCGCGTCCCGGGTCCGGATCTCACCGGCGATAGCCGATGGGGCAAAGCCTAATGGAAACGGCATGCTGGATGTGCATGGGCGCAGCCCCCCCCAGGACGGAACAAGCCGGTCTGGGTCCACGGGGGGGGGGGGGGGGGGGGGCTGAAGTAGAGCGATGAATGCTGATTACTTTGTGCTGTATTTAAAGCGGATCAATAATCCCGTGGGAGCGCGCGGGATCCGGTCCAGAAGCAGTGAACACAAAGCGGGCTTCGAACCCTGAACGGACTGGCGTGTCCAACCGAGGCCCGGGAGGCGGAGCCTCCAGCATGGCTGCCAGACGCGGCGTCATGTGACACGAGAGCGCTAATCCAGAATAATCTGAAAACAGCACAATGCGTGAGCGGCCCTCGCTTCCCCGGCCTCTGCCCCTCTCTCTCTCTCTCTCTCGCTCTACCTTTCATTGATCCTCCTCTCATCGGACTCATCACTCTGCATTCTCCGCAGACAAAGAGCAACCGCAGGACGACAATCACATTAGAGCGCCCAATCTATTTATGGCTTTGCCTCATATTTCAGCTCCTCTCTCTCTCTCTCTCTCTCTCTCTCTCTCGATATAAACGCAGGGATTTTAGTGGTAATGAGTTTTTAATGAAAAATGAATTATTTACCGTGGCTGGAGGACAGGAGACGTAAATGAGAGAACAGCAGGTGATTGTGCGAGCCGTGGAAATAACAATGCGGTAAAGTTTACCTTCGCCGCGCGTTTACAGAGTTAGCCGACACTTAATGGTTGCCGTGGAATTTAACCCTTCGCTTTTAAGTCCGCCGTGACGTCCTGCTGGTGAACGTTTAGCGGCACGTGGCGAAAGCATCCGTTGAGCTCAAGACCAACGACAAAAAGCTAATGATGAAGAGAGGAAACGGCGAGGTTGTGTCTGCAGGAAGGTCCGATACACGGTCAGCGGCGAGAGAAGCGAGATCCGGGAGCTCGATGACGATGCTCTTTAGTGAAAGAATGTCTTGTTTCTTCTCAGGGAGGACCTGACCCCGGGCGGATGCTCCCGGGCGGCTGCTGCCGGGCGGATGCTGCAGGGCAGATGCTGCCGGGCGGATGCTGCAGGGCGGATGCTCCAGGGCAGATGCTGCCGGGCGGATGCTGCCGGGCGGATGCTCCAGGGCGGATGCTCCAGGGTGGATGCTGCCGGGCGGATGCTGCCGGGCGGATGCTCCAGGGCGGATGCTCCAGGGTGGATGCTGCCGGGCGGATGCTCCGGGGCGGATGCTCCAGGGCGGATGCTGCCGGGCGGATGCTGCCGGTCACGGCCCTTCCCAGGAATCGCATTGAGACTCTCGGAATGTTCAGAAACATCTCGATTCACCTTGACTTTTTCGGCTCGGCCATCTTTTCCCTTCCGTGACCGACCGTCTCAAGTCGGCCTCTGGTTGAAATCAACGAGGCGCCTTCTTGACTGAACAAAGACCTCGCTAATAAAATCTAAAACATTCCAACATTTCTGAGAAACTCCAAAAACAAATTCCTTGCAAAGTTTTTCTTTGAAGACAGAGACGCTTCCGAGCTTCCGAGCCGGGAACGAGAGGTCGAGGGGAATCTCTTTGCATCTTAACGTTGCATTTTTTCAAATCGTATCTTTCTTCTTCTGCGGCGCCGTGCCTCAAAGGTCTTGACCACCGACGATTAGGACGGGAAGGAAGCACCAATCTTCCGGAGTCCCCCTTCCTCGGCCTTTGGCTTTCAGGGCTTGGAAGTGCGACCTCGCTTCAACTCGGGCTCGGCGCCGCTAACTTGCCGCCAGTTCTTGGAGCCGCGTTCAAGTTCAGCGGCTTCGGTTCGTCAGCCCCGAGTTCAAAAGGGGAGAGGCGCTGTCAGGAGGCGAGGGATGGGGGTGTGGAGAGGAGCGCGGTCCTGGGGGCGGAGCGGGGCTGCAGGCTTTTACGGAGCATTTTTCGGCTCGGGTCGGGTCGGACCCCTGACTGCTCCACGCCGTTTGTTCGCCGCCGTAAAACACAAACAGGTTCTCGTCTGTTTCCGAGCGATGAAATATGTATAGCTCCGTCTTTCAGGAATGAATTAAACATCGGATGGCCGGGCAACAAATGGCACAGCTGCATACGATCCCGCTTCTTCCAGCGTTCCGCGGATTTGTTTAATTCAAATAAAAACATAAAGCCGCACAATCCTCACAGGAAACGAGTCTCATACGAAGAAACGTTTCACTGTAAAGTAAAGAAGTGTTTATTCGACCAACAAGGTCCGGCGAGCCAGTTGACGGGGCGTGGTCAGATTTTATTTGGTCTCTCTATCGCCATCTGGAGGTTTGAACTGAAACTGCGGCGGAAAAATCCTCACGTTCCACATTTTACTGTCGCAAAGAAATTCCAGCTGACTGTTGGCGTGGAGATGTAGATGCATATATGTGATGGGGGGGGGGGGGGGGGGCATCAATTCCCTGCAGAAATGTCATGCGGTGATAGTAACGGGAAGAGGAGAGAGTAATGAAGGAATTGATCTCCACTCAGCAGCAAGCGTTTGACATTTCAACCAGAGCCTTGAGCAGCTAACCTCCCCCTGCACACCCCCTCCGACTCCCTCCAGCGCCTCCCCCCGTCCCCCCCGTCCCCCCTCCTCCCCTCTCCTCTTTCTTTCTCCCTCTGACCGGCTAACACCTACGTTCACAACACTTTTCCTTCGTACAGTCGACTCCTTCCACACTTTGGAACTTCAGACGCTCTCTCTCTTTCTCTCTCTCTCTCTCTCTCTCTCTCTCTCTCTTTCTCTCTCTCTCTCTGCATCACACTTTATTACAATCCTCTCTTTTTGGGCTCCTATCCTGCTTTTAGGCATGCTGTCTTCTTTGTCACTCCCCATCTTTCACACACACACACGCACACACACACACACACACACACACGCACACACGCACACACACACCTACACCAAGCCACTGGTCCCATGGGTCGGCCCATATTAGCTTACTTGTTAATACTTGGACGACTTGGGATCAATACTTAATCAACCAGTAATGGGATTCCTCAGTCATCCCACATGATCTTTCAATAAAGGCTGGATTCTGTCTCGCCCAGACCGCCTCCCCTCCCTACCGGGGCATCGGCGTGGACGGGAGGAGGGTGAGAATGCGAGGGTGAGAGTGTCGGCGTGGTTTCGTTCTCACCAGACAGGTGGAGGCGGAGCTGGAGGCCGACTGCACGCTGCAGGTGTGTCTGGGAGGACGTGAGACATTCCACACCTTATTTCTGGAGCGATCGTTAACAGTTCCTCCGACTGCAGCCGCCGGTGAATCTCGCCTGTCTGCGTTTCACCAGTTTGCTCAGTTCTCCTCATGCTTTTTCATTTATTTACGCCAGAGAAGCTAAACGATAAACTTTATTTAACATCTGACGCAACTTTAAGAGCTAATCCAGCGTTTGGGGCAAACTGTGAATTATTTCTTTGTCTTGCCTGACGCTCAAATTTATCGGTATGTGTGGACTATGGATTCAGAGCTCGGAGGTGAGGCGCCTTTCTTCTTTTAAATCCAGGTATCTGGGAATAACTGGAGTTCTGGCACAGCCCAGACATAAAATAGAAGAACACAGAGAGCACAGACCTCCTCCAAGCAGCTCATCCCTCTCTGAACTGGATCTACACCGTCCACACAGTGATCTGGATCATCATCAAAAGGTTCGAGATTGTTCTTGGTATCTTTATACACCAACCATGAAAAGTCAGTGTTGATTTTTAAGAAGACATTTTTCATGATTTTCCAACACCTCCTAATTGCACATCTCTGGTTTATGGACCATATAAGGTGTTTCCTCTTGTCCCCGGTCTCTCTGCCAGTCCTGGATGATGATTGGCCTGAATCATGATTAGCTGTCCATCCCTTGGCTCCTTCAGCTGCGGTTTTACAATTTCAAAAACTTGATGAAATGAGATTTAGAAGATTTGGATGTGATGAGACGTGGAAACAGTGGAATTCTGTTGCGTGTGATTTTTAGCCATTTGCACCACACTGGAACCGTCACACAAAAGTCCTATCATTCTACATTCTACACTAACATGAACCTCCTCTTAGGAAAACCGCCTGTCATCAAGTTGGACGGCGTCAGACTCGTCACAACCGGCCACCTGCAGAAAAACTTTGGTTCAAAGTCCTCCAGAGAGAAAAAGAATGAAAAAGACTGGAAACACAGAAAACATGGATAAATGTCGCAGAAAAAAAGCATGAATTTCCTGCCAAATGACATCGACTTAATTAAAGCGTTCCGTCCCCGTTTACTCTTTGATTTCTGTTAGGAATAAAAATTAAAAAAAAGAAAACACGTCTGAATGGTGCTATAGCTTGAAACAGGATTTTCAAAATCAACACCTAGAACAATTGTAGCCTGAAGGCATCACGGGGACAAGTCCCAAAAATAAAAAAGAAAGAACTTGGCAGGATTTTTACCAGAACAGTGCAGAAAGGCTCAAATGAATCGGGAGTTCAAATAGAAGCAGCGGAAGATGCTTCGTTTTTTATTTGAAAAATAATTACAAGAAATTCTTCTTTTCTTTTCTTTTTTTTTTAAAGATTGGGCCAGGTAGAAAAAAGACAACTCGTTTCGACAGATTGTCATAAAATTTGGTGCAGATGTTCAAACCGAGCCACGATGCTTTCTGCAGTTCACGGAGGGACGTGACTGCTCGGCGGCCCTTGTTGGAAGCATGATTAACTTTTGGGCATGATTAGCGTCACGCAGTTTCCATCGTTCACAAGCTTCTCCCAGAGACCGGAATATAATGCGCGGAGGTCCTCTACTCTCCGAAACAAATGGACCTCGTAATTAAAGTCAGTAAAAACACCAAATAAAGTTGTTTCACGTCAAGAATCTGAGTCTCGCCAATACTTCTTGGCATCCGCAGGACGTCTGACGGCAGGGTTGCTGCTAACATTAGCTCAGCTTGTTTCTCTGATAAGTGAAGAGCCAGATGTCGGACTGCTAAAGTACTTATCTGGTGAAAATATATCGCATTAGTTAACTAAGATCTAAAACGTGAATCAGAGCGCTGTCATCGGCAAACATGTCAGCGCTCGTCCTGTTCTGTGCCCACAGCTAGCTGGCTAGCTTGTGTGAATCCGGATTTTAACCACAGGGATGTACGTTTAAAATCCCACGGCAAGTTCGGAAGCATTTTCTACCAATCCTGAAGGGTCGAACTCGATGACTGTGTCCAGTTGCATGATGGGAAACTAGGAACTTTGCGTACTTGTAGGTAGCAAGAAACAATCACGACCCAGAGAGGGACCGCCTCCTTCGGGGTGACGATCGGACCTCGCTCTCCGACGCTGTTCGGCGTCGCGCCGCATGAGCGCGTCAGCTAAATGTGAAATGTGAAAAGTGAAATAGAAAACGCCGTGTTGACGTATTAAGTGTAGCGGCGGCGGCGGCGGCACGAGGAGCGGCGTGATACATCCCAGCAGAGCCGCATGCTAAACAGCCACAACCAGCCGGCTCGCTGTAAACAAGCTTTGTGTCACCATTGTCATATCGCAGCGCCATTAATATACATGAGGCCTTTAAGACGCCTCGGCGAGAGAGAGAGAGAGAGAGAGAGCGAACTGGCAGCGTCGCTCCTCTTTCTTTATCCCTCCTTTCCACGTTCCTCTCATTCACTCGCCGCTCTTACATCCTCTGTCTTTGTGCTTTATCGCTATTTTGTTTTTTCTTCTTCTCTTCTTCTTTTCTCCCTTTTCAAGTCCTTCTTCTGGAGTTTCCGGATCGGGGTGGTCGATGTCCTCGGCCGTGCTGTGATCCTGGAATCGTATCCGAAGCCATGAGCGGACTTCCGGTTTTGCGTTTGAAGACCTTCCGCCTCCCACCCAGGGGGGTTCCACCAGTCCTTGTCTTCGAACCCGGTCCTCCTGCATCCGGACGAGATGCTGAAGGACGAGTCCAGGCCGACCCGCTCAAACATCCCAGTCTGGGAAACACACACACTTCCTCCTCTCCTCTTTTTGTGCACTCTCTCCATGTGGCTTCCTGCTCCCCCCCTTCTGCTCCCTCTTGCTTTCCTCTACTTATTCCCTTTCTGTCCTTGCCTTTATTCCACTCCTCTTCCTCACACTGACTCTGATCCGCCGTGCTCTCTCTCTCTCTCTCTCTCTCCCTCTCTCTCCTGTGTTTCTTCTTAATGCTCTTTCAGATTGTTGTTTTTGCCACTCTTCACCCTGAAACGTCTCAGAGCCGGGGAGCCGTGCATGTTTCGGTGCATATTTATGCGTGCATACGCGATGTATCTGTGCGTGTGTGCAGCAGACGGAGACACGCTCGCCGTGGACGTCCCCCGTGGCCTGTCAGTGCTGCGGATGCATAAATGCATAAATCAATGCGTGGCTGTATTTGTTCCCATGATTCCTACCAGTACCCAGCAGTGTGTTACGTAACTCGGAATAATGTCAGGAGGAGATGCTCCCTATCACTTCATCTCTTCCTCACTCGCCCCCTCAGCCTCACCCTGTCAGAGAGGGCGAGTCTCCCTCTCCTTATCTCTCAATCCTCCCTCCTTCTTTCTCTCCTGCTTTCTTTCTGTCAGTTGCCTGTTGACGCTGTGTGTGTGTGTGTGTGTGTGTGTGTGTGTATTACCTCTGCCGGGGCGAGGCGGGGGTTATGTAATCGCCGCCGTTTGTCTGTCCGTTCGTCAGAAAGCTAACTCTAAAGGTTCTGGATGGATCTTGATGAAATGGGAACAGATGATTACATTTTGGTGATGATCCAGAAGAGATCCTGGATTCTGGATCAGTTTGAGATTTGATCGATGTTTATGGAATTTGACACAGTCATGTAGGGGGGGATCTCTATAATTTAATCTGGTTCTGATCCAGAATGAGGTCAGGAACAAATATGACATTTTAACATTAAACCCATTTATGGAACCAAGAATCAGTTAAAAATACATCAACTCTGATTCACTTTGACTTTTCATGTTGGTGTCTAAAGACACCAAGAACAATCTAGAACCTTTTGGTGCTGATCCAGATCACCATGTGGACGGTGTAGATCCAGTTAGGAGGGGAACGAGCTGCTTGGGGGAGGTCTGTGCTCTCTGAGTGATTTTCTTAATAATCCCGACCGTTTTATCCGAAATCCGGGCGGTGGGGAGCTGGAGCCTACCCCAGCAGTCCCTGGACAAGCCGCCAGTTCATCGCGGGGATCCCTCCATCCATCTACAGCCACTTGGAGGGACATGGGAGTTGCTGGAGGCTATCCCGGGTTGCTATGGGCAAGAGGCGGGGTACATCTCGGACGCGTCGCCAGCCCAACGCAGAGCCAAATGGAGACGGACAACCACTCACACACTATGGACAATTTGGAGTAACCAATTCACCAAAATTGTATGTTTTTGGAAGAAACCGGAGAACCTGGAGAAAACCCATTTGAGTATTAGGTGCTACGGTGGTGCAGTGTGTAGTGCTGTTGCCTCCCAGTGAGCTGGTTCCGGGTTCTGTGTGGAGTTTGTATATAATATAATATTGAAATGTACATATATATACGTTTGATAAAATAATGACATTAAATTAAACTATTTAATTGTATTTTATTTAACCTTTTGTCTTATTTATGCAACTTAACATGGACTCAAGTTTAAATCAGACAAAAATGTAAAAACACCTGGAGAGAAAAAAAAAGATTAATAAAACTGACCAGAATATTATTATTATTATTGTATTGTTTTTTTCATATTTGTTTTGCCTGTTACAAGAGTAGACAAAAGAAAGCGTCTTAAATCACAGCGGAGCCTTAATTATCTAGTAAAACTGTGTTTCAACGTGTAAACAGGAAGCAGTCCGTGAGTACGGAGGCCCTAAAGGCTCAAAACAATCGCGGTCGCCTCATTTATGATGGATTTCATTTTGGAAACCAGGATTGCTGCCAGTGAGGGTGTCACGCGTTTAGTTGCTGTTTTATTTTGAAGGTTCTCACGTTGCCATGTCACTTCCTGCCTACGTTTTTCGCCCGTCTTTTTGGACTTGATTAGATTCACCTGTCTCCAGGGAGCTTTGCGTGTTCGTCGGACCGTCTCTGTCTCGACTCCTCCGGTAAGTTACCGGTAGTCCAAGTTATCCGGTCTCTCTGGCTCTTAATTGGGAAAGTCGTGACGGGGGGGCAGTTTTACTGGACTCTGGTTGTGTGTTTGATGCCCTTTATTACCTCCATGACTCTCGAACTCATGATGAGATGACCTCATCAGTTTATCCAGACGCGTATGACGTCATCAACTATTTTGAAAGCTGTTTCCACTTATAATAAATCTGTGCCGTCGTGGGGCGTAATCGGAGTACCCCAAAGAAACCCACCCTGGGTTACCTGAGTCTGAGGGCGGGGCCACTGCGCTGCAGTCATCCATGATACATTTTTTTAAAATATAAATTGTGGTTTAAATTTCACCTTTAGAGCTTTATGCTCTTAAGCGCTTCTTGTAAATCGATGAAAACCATGCGAACACGTTATTTGTTGTGTTCCTGGTCTATGTAACAATCAGCGGCTAACTCTGAGAGCTAATGGCATGCTAACAAACTACAATTAGCAGAATTAAGGTGTATCTGCGCTAGCTTGTGTCGTGGTAGCGCTCGCAGGTTATGTTCGTTTGTTTGTTTGTTTACATAAACACGACGACCACCTGCTCGGCATAACTAGCAGAATTAAGGTGCAGTATTTATCTGAGCTAGCTTACGGTTTGTCCACGGATCCTGTCGCTACGCTACACGCCACGTGTTCCTGCCTTCCATGCGACGGATGCGACGCATGGCGTGCCTGAGGAGCGGCGTTTTAGGGTCCACCCGGCTGCTCGTCCCGCCTCCCCGCCCTCCCGCTCCGCGCCACATCGCTCTTGTGTCTTCTCACGGAGCGAGGGGCCGGTTTTCTTCGATTCGTCCCTCCGTCGGGAGGTGAACGGTGTGAGGTGGCACGCCGGATTAGAGGGACGCATTGTGGGCTAGTCCACGGGGTGTGGACGGTCACCTACTGACCTGTCGTGGGAAGCCAAAGCGCATCTCGGAGGCCTTTCGATTCTCCACAGGCGACACTCGTGGACACGCCGGCGGCGACGGGAGACAAAGCCGGGACAGGACAGTCCCAGCTTTGTCCTCTGGAAACGTACTCGCAGAGGAATATAGAACGGCGTTCAGGAAGGCTCACGCCTCTGCCAAGGCTTAAAAGTGGCCTTAATTCATCCCAGCCTGATCCGAAACCCGACCCCGGAGCCCTGGAGCCCCGGAGCCGGTCTTCAGCCAGACCCGCCAAGCTTTTAAATCCACCGGGTCCAAATTTGGTTTCAGATGAGCCTGAAACGGCAAGTTCTTAAATATGCCGTATTTTTACAAGATCCAAGGATTACTCACCGGGACAGGAGAGAGTCTTAAAACATGTGGTCTTGGGTTCCATCCCCTTTATCCAGATCCACACCAAAATGAGACGGGATGTATTCTGGCTCCGGATTCATCCTTTCACCAAATTCCATGGAAGTTCCTTCAGCGGTTTTTGTGTGAATCCGCTGACGAAGAAGAAATCCACATGATTCATCTCGTCGTTCCGGCTAATTGGGAGCGTTTCCCTCCAGGGGACGGGATTCCAGGAAAGTGGACGGAGCGGGCGCCAAAAACCCCCAAAAAACTCCGACTTTATATTTAGACAAACACGTTTGTTTTTCATCCTGATGCGTTTTGCGTGTTTAGAGTTCACGTAAGTCGGATGTGAGCTAAAGCACGTCGGTCCGTAGATGCACGGCGGCGCTCGCAACTTTGTTCATTTGTGGTCACACGGCATGAGGTGTGTGTGTGCGTGTGTGTGTGTGCGTGTGTGTGTGTGCGCGTGTGTTTTGGATTCTGGTTTAAAAGGCCCCGGCGTACTTAAAGGTTCATTACAGGTCTCAGGCTAATCCACAGCGAAAGCTAAAGTGCTCTGTGTGGAGCACAGGAGACTCTCTTTCTCTCTCTGTGTGTGTGTGTGTGTGTGTGTTTGTTTTCCGGGGGGGTGGGGGGGGGGCAGCAAAGAGACGTGTCCACCGCACACATTACTCTGCATGAATTTTGTATTGCACCACAACTCCTCAGGAGAGGAGATGCAGGAGCGAGGGATGGACGGAGGACGGGATTGAAACGGATGGAAGAGTAGATGCTAACGTAATAGGAAGGGATAGTAAGGGAGGAGGATGAGGATCAGGGGGGGGGGGGGGGGTCAGGGCCTGCAGAGAGGAGCAGCTCCTGCATTTATTATGCAGATTCTCCTGCTGGTTTCTCCTCCTTTCAGCTCGTATTTAGTTTGATGTACTGTGTGTTTTAAGTGCCTGTAAACAGTGTGTGTGTGTGTGTGTGTGTGCACGTGCACGCGCGATATTCATGCACCCCTCACGAGCGGCGTGTAAAGGCCCCGGATCCAGATCCGGTTTAAATGTTGTTAAACCGATCTGGAGGCGTGACCCGGCCGGACCCCGACGGCCCGCCTTCCTTACGATGACGGGAACATTTCTCCGCTCCGGAATGGCCGACGTACTCGCAGATCCCTCTGCGTTTATCACAAGTCCCTTGGGAATGTCGTTTGGGGGGGGGGGGGGGGGCTTTTCTTTAAGTGTAAACTCTATTTCTGGATCACGTCTGCCTGCTGGAATAAACAGGAATATCCATCTTCTTCTTGACCTCCTTCTTCCATGGAAGTTCTGTGGCTCTTCCTGGCTGCAGCCTTTTTAGCTCAGGTGAACGCAGTGCGTGTGTGTGTGTGTGTGTGTGTGTGTGTGTGTGTGCGCGGGTGGGTTAGCCTATTTTAATGCTTAACTAGATGTCCATGATTTATTAATCTGTGTTTGAAATAACAATTACGGTGTCAGAAGGGATGGAAAATACACTTAATATGGAACCGGATCCAACCGGAGCACAAGCGCGGCGTTCCCAGCAGGCTGCTCCTTCTGCCTCCGTGACCGGTGCGTTTTACGTAAAGGGGGCGGGTCCTAATGTTTTGTGTGTGCATCAAACGGTCCTTCATCCAACCGGCGCCGCCGCCGCTCGGCTCGTGGAACAACAAGCGCTACGTTGGGATGTTGTGACGTCACCGCTGCTTCCTCCGTCGTCTCCGGCGCTTCATCTCAAACGATGCTGTGTTTTCCCCGATGGTTGTAATCAGGCCGTTATTGTTTCGGCTGATTGGTAACGCGCGCGCACACACACACACACACACACACACGCACACACGCACACCATATCGTGGTCTACCTGCTAACCCAGGTTGGGATACGCCCCTAATGACGCTAATGAGTCTCCATCGTTAACCCCGGAGCATCCCGCCCCCTCCCGCTTTTACAGAATCCCGTTTTTCCATCCTAACGTCTCCTGCGTTCTTCATCATCACTCTTCAAGAGCTTCTTCACCATCTTCATCAGCATCCATCTTCTGGACGTCCCTGTTTTGGGTCGACTAAACTCTGTGATGTCACTGGCGTGCGAATCATGACATCACATCCCGGAGGAATGTCTTCAGTGTGGATTCGCCTTCGCAAAGGAAAACCCGCCGCCTCTTATCGGCCTTTTTCCAAACGGTTTCCTTTAACAGTCTTGCAGCGCGGCGGCTAATAGCTCGCGTAATGACGCTAACCCGTAGCCTCGTCTAATTTAAAGAGCCCGTCAAGTGACTGCGAGTTTAAAGGTAAAAAGCAGCGGCGAGCGGAGAGGGCGTGGCGTCAAGCTGCACAGAGATGTAAAGAGTCGGAGGGAGAAGACGCTGCAGAGACGTGTGTGTGTGTGCGTGTGTGTGTGTGTTCCAACCCGCCCATCTATATTATCCATGCATCCACACCGTCATCCGTATTATCCCTGAAGTCAAGAGGGAGCAAACGGGAACGCTCCAACGTGGAATGAATGTGTGTCTGCGTGCTTTGCTGTCGCGCACACGCACACACACACACACACGCATCCCCCTTTCCTTTCCTCGTGACTCTTTCCCGTCTGTATTTCTGAAGGAATTCTCCATCCATCTAATTCCCCTCCTGGTTCTTTTATATTGAGGCTGGGCCCGACTCGTATTCCATGTCAAAGGCTTTCCTTTTTATTGAACATCAAATCCTCTGCGTCTCGCCTGGCGTTCTCTTCTCCCTGCTCGGCGCCATGCATATTCAGGAGCCGGCGGCCGCGCCGCGGGGCGGGCTAGCCCTCCAAAAGCCGCGATCGCAGGCATTAGCGTTGCAATAACACGACATGAATAGCCGGCACGCTCTATATTTAGGCGCTAAGTCGAACGTGCTGTAGCCGAGATTGCGGCTGCTGGATGGGGGTGCGTGGGGAGAAGCAGACTTTCTACTTTCTGATAAGATTCCGTTTCAGAGGCCTTTCCTTTCCGTTTCCTCTGGAGGCGTCGCTCGGTGTCCAAAAGTTACAGCGAAGCTCGGGATGATTCTTTTTGTGCGCGGAGACGCCCCACTCCGACTCCGACTCCTTGCATGCTGATTAGAGCTTTTCGTTTTCCTTCGAGCTGTGGCTTTAAGGTGGAATAAAGACGAGACGTGTCCCTGCAGCGGATCGGGTCCGGTAAATACCCGTGCCCTCGGCTGCCCATCATTTGGTACCGTTGAAACCTTAAACCTGTGTCCAACAGGTTTTAGGTTTCACGGGGACGCTCGTGTCCCTGGACAAATCGCTGAATGCACTCGACGGATGTCAGCCGATTGTGCGGATCAATCGTTCATCCGATTGATTTATTGGTGCAGCTGCAAGTGCGGATGGGGCGTGTTGACGATGGAGGACAGGAAGTCCTAAAGGTTACAAACCTGCGCAGGTAAGTAAGGGCACTGATGAAGAGGAAGAATAAAACCAAATGCAATGATGGAAGAAGAATGCGGACATGAGCTCAGGATGAGGATGAGGATGAGGATGAGGATGCGATGAGGAAGCTGATGCCCGTGTTCCCACCGTCTCCTCGGAGCCTCCCTCTCTCCGGTCGGGATGTTGTGAGGCCGTCCTCCAACCTGGCATGCCTTTATAATTTTCCTCAGTAAATAATGCATCCGGCGGAGTCCATAATTTATGTAAGTGGACATGCAATCACTTCAGATTAACGTGCGCGAGGCCGAGTGTGCGCGCACCTTGAAGGGATAGCAACAACATGACGGGTCACTGACTTTCTCCTCATGCAGAAATGTTCTCCCTTTGTCTCTCTCTTGTCCCCCTCGCTCTCCTCCTCCTCCTGTTTTCCTCCAAATTGAAGAGCAAGCGGCGTGAAAGACGGATTCGGTTCTGGTTGAGGAGGAGAAACCAGAATCTTCTGAAACGGGGTTGATAAACATTTTCTTAATCGCTACAAACATGGCTGGAAAATCTTTTCATGTGTCCCAGCAGTGCCCAATAGGGGAAAACTGGACTTGGAACAGGGGTGACACCGCACCAGAACCTTGCACCTTGGGTGCGCCATCAAGGTCCGGTCTAAGGCGGGCTTTGTGTGAGCTCGTATCCAAAAGACATCCAGGAGTTCAAGGCGGGTGTCTTCCAACGCCGATCGCCCACGAACACCTCGGTCACGTCAGAGAACCGGACCCCTTCCGGACCCCTTCCGGACCAGGACCGAGGCCAACATGCACTACGTGTCCAGTCCTTTTCCCCTACACCCATTCCAACCACTCTTCCCATTCCGGAGAAGGCGCTCCGCTGGGCGTTTGATTTAATCCAGACCAAATGCTAATAGGACGGTTTGGTTGCTGGCCATCTGCCTGGGCTGCCGGTCAACTCCGGCAAGCTGTGCCGAGCTGAGTCGCTGCCGGGCCTTGCTGCCAATGTCTGAGCTGCCCGGAGACCACTTCACAACCGGAGGACACTTCACAGCCAACCGTCCACGTTTCCACCTCAGCGGGCGCAACCATCCCAATTGATCTTTTCATGATTTCAGGGACGACTCTTCCAGCTCTCACTCCCACATCAAGAAAATCCATATCAGAGGACGTCTTCTACAAAACCGAGCTCTCGGGTGTCACTAATGCATTTAGCTGCACGCCGGCCAGCGATGGATCCGCCATGGCCGGGTTCCACCTAAGGGGGAACCCGCAGAACCGAATGTTTACCACCAGTTAAAGATGCACCGATCGGGACTGGGAAGCCGGTTCATGCAACAAGTTCGTATCCGGCTCTTCACCTTTACCTAGGATTAAAGGCTGCGGCGCATCCATCCGACCAGCGGCGCATCCATCCGACCTGCGGCGCATCCGTCCGACCAGCGCCGCTGTGCTCAGGAGGACGAACCCGTGGGTTTGACTCTGAAAATAGATCTCAACTTATCTTGTTTCATTCAGTATGCAGAACTCAGAGTCCGTCCTCTGAGACAGAGAACTGTGCATCTTTTGTGTTGTGTTGGGGGGGGGGGGGGGGGGGGGGGGTAAATGCAGTTCTCCAGATTTACACGCTAACGCAGGTTGGTGTGTTTCTCTCGCTATGCCTCTCAACCTTGTCCAGGAAGGCGGTGCAGGGGTTGTTAAACTTCTCCAGCGTGGGAACCACATTTAGAGAATGGGAGTCTTCCTCCAGGACCTGGTCTAATGACTAGTAGTGTGGAGTCTTCCTCGGAACCTGGTCTACTGGACTAGTAGTGTGGAGTCTTCCTCCGGAACCTGGTCTAGTGACCTGGATGTTGCGTCCCCCCCCCTATTTGTCGTCTTGTTTCGCCTCCGCTGCTAATCCAGCGACCCTCCCAGCGTCACGACGGCCGACGCCTCTTCAGCGGCGATTTGAATATTTCCTGGAAGCTTCAGGCGTTCTTATAACGGCGTTCCTTCATGCAGCCGCGGCGCCGAAGGTTCTTTGTGATGATCAAATGTGGCTCTTTGTGTAACTGTGAAGATTAACGGGTCAGGATTACAGAGAGGCCCAGAATAAACAAGCAAAGGAGGGAGAATAAAAGTATCCACCCGGTGGTGTTGCAGCTTCACGTGACACAAGCGCACCTTTAGCGCCCGGCAGAACTCATTACCGACGACACCGCTGGGAAATTCATTTTCATAGATCCACACAATCTCAATTACGATGCTTAATTGATATATTTATTTAATTGGCGGCTTTATTCCTCGACGGGGGAAAAAGAGCTTTTGCTCAGGGAAAGCTTCAAAGGCTGATTTCTATCGCTCTGCCGTCACCTCGTTGTTTTCCGGGAGTCGCGTGACGCGGCTCTGACGACGAACCGGCCGGAAGCGGCGAGCGCATGTTTGTTCGCCCCGCTTGAGGATAATAGACGAGTAACGCATTTAGACTAAACGCGTACTTTGAAAACGCCATTTTGCGACGCTTCTTTCTGTTCGCTCAGAGGTCGCCGGCGGCCAATGAGAGCCGCTCAAAGCGAGCATGCCTTCTGGACCGGTTTCCTGTTCCGTTGGCGCCGGCGCTACAGAACGCAGCAGCCGAGGCCTCCTTCACCCACTCCCATTGATTCTTTATTGACCCGAGGAGTTCTCCGATGCCACCGCCCCCCCCAACCCTGCTTCTAAAACTCCAAGGTGAAAAGGAAGACAGAACTTGACATTGATTTCTTTGCCGACTTTTCTCTCCTCCT